>NC_142598.1:9783369-9933834 GCF_965207765.1 Zootoca vivipara
GGTGCGCCGGATCCTTCCGGGGCCCTCCCGCCCCGTTTCCCAGCGCGGTGGGCAGGTGGGCGCCGCGCGCAGAGCGGCTGCCACACGCACTACTGCCCAGGCGGGTGGGCAGGTGCAGCGCGGTTGCCGTGGGCGCAGCTGCGCGGTGGACCGGCCGGCCAGCGGGTGGATGCAGCTTGCGGCGCCCTCCTGGCGGGCCGGCGCCATGGTGCCCTGCGCCACCCAGCCTGCACATAGAGCCGGCCCTGGGTTCCTCCCTGACTCATTTTGGGCTGCTCTCTTTCTCCTCTCTCCCCACCACCACTGCAGGAGGATGGGCCAAAGGAAGGGCCAGGCAGCCCCCCGGAGGAGGGCGGCGAAGAGAAGGAGCTGACAAGGCCTGGGAGCACCCATAGTTCTCTCACGGCGCTGCTTGACTCCTTTTTGGATTTACTAAACGAGGTACGTAGTAGACAGACCAGGACTTGTGGGAAGCTGCTGAGCTGCACAAGGGCTACCCCGAGGCTGGGGAGAAAGAGGAGGAGGAGGAAGATGGCCGGCCGACCAGGCCATCTTCTGGACCAGTTGTGAGCAAGGGGGCAGACAGGCAGGGGGAGGCTAAGGGCAGGCTGTGCTTGCTGCCCTACTCGTCCTCATGGACCCGCCCCCCCATGGCGCCAGGGGTGTAGGGCTTCCCTGGCTAGCGACTCAATGGGGACAGGAGAGTTTGGCTTCTGGGTAGCAGACAGAGCAGGAGGGTAGCCCACTTGTCCTGATGGACCAGCCTGCCCACATTGAGTAGCTTGCCCTGCCCCACTTGTCCTGATGGACCAGCCCCTCATGGTGCCAGGCTTTTAGGGCTTCCCTGGCAAGCTACTCAATGTGGGCAGGAGAGTTTGGCTTCTGGGTTCCTCCCTGTCTCATTTTCGGCTGCTCTCTTTCTCCTCTCTCCCCACCACCACTGCAGGAGGACGAGCCTAAGGAAGGGTCAGGCAGCCTCCCGGACGAGGGCGGCGAAGGGAAGGAGGTGACTCCACAACATCATGATGTGCAGAGCCCAGATTGGGTAGGGGGCAGTGGCCTAAGCGACGCCTGGCAGAAGGGGAGGGGCATATCAACCTCAGAATGGAAGCTGTTCTTTTGGTTCAGTTATGGGTGCCTTGAGTTTTAATTTTTGGTTGTGTTTTTTAATTGCTTGTCTTTTGCATCTTTTCCTCTGTTATGAAAACTGTACCCCAAAATGCGTTGCCTTTTAAGACGGACAGACGCGGGTCGGAAGCTCCAAAAAACACCTCGCAGCTCCTGGAAATGTCTCCCTGGAGCTCTGTCACTTCCCTCCCCCCTCCCTGGACTCCCAAAATGAGGTACGTAGCAGACAGAGCAGGAGGGAAGCCCTGCTGAGATGCACAAGGTGGCAGAGGCCCTAAGGGGCAATTGGCAGAATGGGAACCGCAAAATGGAAGGCAGCTGGAGGCCTTTCGAGGGCAACCCCCCCCCCCGGGTTTTATATTAATTCATTCATTAATTAATACTATTTTGTCCCACAGCTACAAGAAAAGAAAGAAGAGGGGTTTATACAAGATCAGTTATGGGTGCCTTGAGTTTCAATGTTTGGTTGTGTTTTATAATTGCTTGTCTTCTGCATCTTTTCCTCGCAGCTCCCGGAAATGTCACCACGGAGCTCCTTCAGTTCCTTGCCCTCCCTGGACTCCCAAAATGAGGTACGTAGCAGACAGAGCAGGAGGGTAGCCCTGCTGAGCTGCACAAGGGCAACCCTCAGGCTGGGGAGGAAGAGGAGGAGGAGGAAGCTGGCTGACCAGGCCACTTTCTGGACGGGTTGTGAGCAAGGGGGCTGACAGGCAGGGGGCTACTGGGGGCAGGCTGTGCTCGCTGCCCCACTTGTCCTGATGGACCAGCCCCTCATGGTGCCAGGCTTTTAGGGCTTCCCTGGCAAGCTACTCAATGTGGGCAGGAGAGTTTGGCTTCTGGGTTCCTCCCTGTCTCATTTTGGGCTGCTCTCTTTCTCCTCTCTCCCCACCACCACTGCAGGAGGACGAGCCTAAGGAAGGGTCAGGCGGCCCCCTGGACGAGGTCGGTGAAGGGATGGAGGAGACTCCAAGACATGATGTGCAGAGCCCAGATTAGGTAGGTAGCAGTGGCCTAAGCGACGCCTGGAAGGAGGGGAGGGGGCATATCAACCGCAGAATGGAAGCTGTTCTGTTGGTTCAGTTTTGGGTGCTTTGAGTTTTAATGTTTGGTTGTGTTTTTTAATTGCTTGTCTTTTGCATCTTTTCCTCGCAGCTCTTGGAAATGTCTCCTTGGAGCTCCATGACTTCCCTCACCCCAGAAGATGACACCAACCAAGAGGGGCCCAAAAACTCTTTGGCCGAGGATGCTGTATAGGAGCTGTGTCCCCCACCTGGAGACAACACAGAACACCTGGGGCCAAGAATGAACGAGGTCAGACGAAACATTAAGATACAATTATTCATGAAATACTAAAAGCTTCCCTAAACAGGGCTGCCTTCAAATGTCTTCTAAAAGTCAGATAGTTGCTTATTTCGATTGATTAATTGATTAATTAATGAATTGTTTACTTTTCTCACAGGTCTGCGGGGGAAAGAGAACATTGAGGACCCCCACTTGCCTCAGGCTCCGGTCCCTCATCTCCTGCGTCCGGAATATCTTCAGGGCACCACAAGGGCAACCGAGGAAGCAGGCGGAGAGGAAGCCACTCTGCAGGCGGATCAGGTGGTGGATTCACCAGCACCACTGTTGTAAGTAGGTCAGGGACTAAGGCAAGTCAGAAGTGTGGATAGGGAAGCTAGGCAGGGAAGCTAGGCAGGTTGAAGGCAGGAACACAGGCAGGGTCTAGCAACCAACAATGTTGCTCCTGCAACCCAGGGTGGGGTTTGGCCGCCTTTCATCTAGAAAGGGGTTATGGACGGCCCCGATCCCCTGACGACTCACTTGCTTGGGGTCTGGGGGGACTCCGCCTGGCCACGCAAAAAACATTTTTAGAAAGCCACTTCTGCGCCTGCGCCGGAGGTGGAGTTGTGGGCGTCACAATCCGAACACGCGTGCAGGGGCTGAGAGCTCAGCCCCTGTTCAATTGGTGGGTTCCTGCCCGCATCATTCAGGGGACCGACCAATCTGGTCGGTCGGGGTGTGTGTCCTGCTTCCTTTAAGCAGTGGACGGGCGGGAACCCGGTCTCTTTCACCCTGTGCTCCAGCTGCAGTGGCCCACCCTTTAGGCTAGCTTTGACCTATGGACTTCGGTTGGTCGCCTTGGTTGGCTAAGGGGCCTGGTAGGACTTTTTCCACTTGGGCCAGCCAAGGGTTTTTTTCCGCCTACCTCGTAGCAATCCGTCACAACTTTTGGTTTTGGCGGTTAGGCATTGGAAATTGCATTAGAGCTGAGGAGGGTAGGTAGCGCCATCGCCTACCCTGCAAATGGAGGAATATTCCATTAAAGGATTCCGGGGGGGTGGTCTGGTCCGAAGCCTAGGGAGGTTAGGGCTGTAAGGCATGCCCCTAACGGTGATCACAGGAGGAGTTCTGGTTGATGTACATCACTGGGCTTCTTACTGGTGGTTCACTCTTCCCGGACGTCCAACACACGGGTTGGCGTCGGTTAGAGACGGTTAGGATCCAATGCCTAAGCCAATACCTCTCAACATCCGTAACCAATAAAGTTGTGGCCTTTTCAGCCATTTAAAATCTATCACTTGTGTCTTGTGTCTTATTCTCACTGGGAGGGAGGGACTGGGTTCACTGGGTTCAGGATACCAAACATTAACTTTAGCATTCAAGGCCATGTTCCACTTCAGGCTGCAGGTGCGAGACTGAATGTTTAATGTCTCCACAAAAGTGGAGGGGGCAGAAGCCAGAGACCTGCACACATGAGTTTTCCTCATTGCTTATGGGAAAACTAACTTGTCAGGAAGAAAACAAGCCCAGGACTCGGCAGGGAAATGGCTTTTTAACCCAGCCTTGCAAATAAGTTCACAAAAATTGAAAACCCAGGGCATTCTTCAGCCAGAACTTGCCAGTAGTCAGTCCTGGGCTCTCAGGTAGGTGCCATTGCCATCATAAGAGAACAAGGGAGGCATTCATGGTGAGTTCCGGCACCTCTTTTTCTATAAAAATAGCTCTCTGCCAGTCCATATATTATATTTTAGGTAAAGGTAAAGGGGCCCCTGACCATCAGGTCCAGTCGTGTCCGACTCTGGGGTTGCAGCGCTCATCTCGCTCTATAGGCCGAGGGAGCCGGCGTTTGTCCGCAGACAGCTTCCGGGTCATGTGGCCAGCATGACAAAGCTGCTTCTGGCGAACCAGAGCAGCACACGGAAACACCGTTTACCTTCCCGCCGGAGCGGTCCCTATTTATCTACTTGCACTTTGACGTGCTTTCGAACTGCTAGGTGGGCAGGAGCTGGGACTGAGCAACGGGAGCTCACCCCGTTGCAGGGATTTGAACCGCCGACCTTCTGATCAGCAAGCCCTAGACTCTGTGGTTTTAACCCACAGCGCCACCTGGGTCCCCTATATTATATTTTAGGTAAAGGGTAAAGGGGCCCCTGACCATCAGGTCCAGTCGTGTCCGACTCTGGGGTTGCGGCGCTCATTACCAGACCATATACATGCATGTGTTGATTTTAATCACTTGCGGCCCACCAAAAACAAGAAACCACATCTTGTAAAGCTTGGGCATTTAGCCGGCAGTCCCCAGCTCTGTTTAGTAGAGGCTGGGCTCTTCAAAGAGGTTAGAGTTACTAAGAGGCTTTGAAGCAAACAACTGAAGCGATCTCGTAGGTAAACTGGTCCCTATTTGATAAGGTCTTTATATAAAAAGGGGAAGGGGATAAAAGGTGGAGAGATCAAGCTCGGTGGTGGAGAGATCAAGCTGTCCCAACTCAAATGCCGCCTCTGCCAGGAATGTTTTAAGTGCTCTGAACACCTAAAAAACAAGTCCATGCTAAGTATTATTGTGGGCTGGGCTGGAAGCAATACAGGTGCTGATGACATGCCAGCCACAGTTCTACCCACAACACCAAATACTGGACCACGGGATAGAAAGGAAATCACAACACTTGTGACTAGGTGAAAAGAGGACAGAGTAACTTTTATGTTTCTGGTGCCAATGACTGGTTCAAGGTCATTCCCTCTAAATAAAACAGGGGCAGCTAACATGGTGCTCTTCAGCTGTTGCTGGATTATATACTACTGTAATAAGCAAAAATCTGCTCTTATTCCCTTATGGGGTACACAAGAGCCCTTATTGGGTTCTCCATCAGTCGGAGAATATAACAGAGGCCAACCAGAGAATTTTGAGAAGCAAAGCCTTTATTTTTGCTGTTGCAACAGGGTCCTTCCCCTCACGCAGGAGAACAAGGAAGGCACCCAGAACAAAAGAGAACCTCCACTTTTATCAGTTTTCCCATCACCAAGAAACACCCCCATACATCATTCCTACATCACAGCTATGTAATCAATACCTCACAAAAAGGGAGGGTTCAAGGTAGAAATATAAGCACTTTTGACACCTCTCCTAGTCCTCCTCTCACCCCTCCCAGGTGTGAATTCCTAAACACAAAGAGAAATTAACATTTTCGTAAGAGTTGATCACTGTCTTTTTGTTCGGAGGAGTATTCCATTGTGAATGAGATGGTTAGCAGTCTGGCACCATTGATGGGTAAATGTCCAGTTGGCAGAGCCTCCGGTTTACAGGATTATGGCTCCCAAGTTGCTAGTCATGTGGAAATGTGTGTGTGTGATTCAGTGGGGTGGGGGAAATTCCTACAACAAGATGGATATCACTTTAATTCTGGTCAGTTTGGGAGTCAAAATGGTTTTCAGGCCTGTCTTCCTGTACTGTTTGCTTGGTACATTTATGAACATTTATTATACATGTGTGACCTCAAAATTCTTATAACACTGCCCAGGATTTGACAGGGAGATATTTGAATAAAAGAGGCAGCATTTTCTCCCCCTAATCCCCCTAAACTAAATTTTAGATTAAAAAGTTTGATAACGTATCAAATTTTAACAAGGGTTCTGGACAAAAAATTGTAGTTGCATTCGTTCTTCATAGAGTGTATTGTTGACTATAATTAACCAATAATTGATCAGTTTAGTTGAACCTCGTTTCACGGGTTTGGCGAGAATTTTTTTTTTATTAAACAAGGAAAATTATTGGTAGGATGTTAGGCCATGTGCGTTTATTAAAGTTATAGCTCTGGTTAAGCCTCATGGTGTTTGTAAAATAATTGCAGCGGCCACTAGGCCTATATTGCTAAGGGATGAGTCTGGCTAAGAGCTTTTAAGTCTGTTGGTCGCAGGCGAATTGAGCTAGATGAAGGCCATATAAAGGTAGTTTGACTATAAAGGCTAAAAGGCAAGCAAGTCAGAATATTGGGTTTGAGTTTGTGGGGGTAAGTTCTGATTGAATAAGGAAAAAAAGTCCTATTGAGGTGTGTATATATTTATTGTTTCAATATAATAAGGCAATTAGAAGAGGTAAATAACTTGCTAATGTATAAAATAGGAAGTAAAGGCCAGCATTTAGGCGTTCGGCTTGATTTCCTCCGCGTGTAATAATAATTAAAGTGGGGATTAATGTAGTTTCAAATAGGATATAGAATAGGATAAACTCTGAGGCTGCAAAGGTTATAATGAGGGTTGCTTGTAGTGTTGTTAATGTTATTAAAAATATACGTTTTCGATTTAGGGGTTCTGTTTTTAAGTGGTTTTGGCTGGCTAGGATTATAAGTGGTAATAATCAGCAGGAAAGAATAATTAAAGGGGCAGAGAGAGTATCAGTAAAAAAGTAAGGGTTTGTATTAGAAATTTTTAGGATAAAGGGGTGATTAAATAATATGAAGCTTAAGAGCGCAACTAATATTGAATAACCCACTATGGTCAAAAAAAGAATGTCTGGATTGAGTAGGAGAGTTGAGGGAATTAAAAAAACCCACGGTTGGAATAATAATTGTTAGCATTTTAGTAGATTTAAGGTTTTTATATGGTCGGTTCCATGGGTTCGGGAGGTGGCGACTAAAAGGGCAAGGCCCGTACTGGCTTCGCACGTAGATAATGCTAGGAGTAAAATTGGTAGTATAGCAGTAATTGGGGTGTTTGTGGAGGAGGTAATTGATGCTATATTAAGTAAAGAGTTAGTATTGATCCTTCAAGACAAATTAAAATAGATATAAGATGAATTCGGTGAAAGGATAGGCCTAGTAGGCCTAACAAACATGAGGTGTTTAATGGAAAAAGAATTGTTGACATGTTAGGGGTTCTGATATGATCAGAATTTACTAAGTCGAAATTAATGGTCTTGATTAGACCAACCCCCTATTCAGCTCAATCTAGGCCGCCCTGTGTTCATTCATATATAAGGCCAGCAGCTAAAAGGATAATAATTTGTATGGGGAGAGTTTGCATAGGGTCTACTATATGAAAAGGGTGTGCTTGCTGGGTCATTAAATGTTTTCTTGCAAATAAAGGGTTAAGAGTAAGACGAAGACATATGCTTGAATTAAAGCAACAGCTATTTCTCAGCAGGTTAATAAAATACAGTAAGTATGATTAAAGTTATTGATGCAGTTATAGTTATAGTGCTTATAAGAACGAGGACTGCTGTTGAGGTAAGTTGAATTAATAAATGGCCAGCTGTTAGATTAGCTGTTAGTCGTACACCTAGTGCGATTGGGCGAATAAGAAGGCTGACTGTTTCGATTATAATTAACATGGGAATTAAAAGGGTAGGTGTTCCCTTTGGAAGGAGGTGGCCTAGTGATGTCGCAGGTTGATTTCGTAGTCCAGTTAGAACGGTTATTAATCAAGCCTTGGATAGCGAGGGCTATATTTATTGAGGGTTGGGGTAAAAGTATAGGACAATAGGCCCAGGGTATTAAATAATATGAGTATTAGTATTAATATTATGAATGTGCTTGCTCATTTGTGGCCTGTAGTATTAATTGGTAATGTTATCTGTTTTGTAATGTTAAGAATAAGAGAAGATTGAATAGCTGAGTATCAATTTTGAACTAGGCGGTTAGTGGTAAATCAAATGCTTAGTGGAAACAGGAGAGCTGGGATGATGAATGGAATGCCTAGGACATTGGGAATACTAAATTGATTAAAGAAGTTTAAAGTCATGGTCAGGTTCAGTGGTAGTTGTAGGATTGTTTATTGTGTTGTGGAACTGAGGGATGGGGATAGGTACTTACATTTTTTTGTAAGTGACCAAATAAGAGAAGTTCAGGCTAGTATAAAAATTAGGAATCAGGGGGCAGGGTTAAACTGAGGCATGGTCACTAAGGGAAAACAGGTTTTCCCTCTCTAGTTTAAAAGGCTAGTGCTGGCGTTAGCGTCTTAGTGATGCGATTATTGTTTTAGATCATGCTTCAAAGTATTTGAGAGGTGTAGGCTCTACGACAATGGGTATGAAGCTGTGGTTTGAACCACAGATTTCTGAACACTGGCCATAGAATAGGCCTGGATGGGATGTAATTAAGGTTGTTTGATTTAGTCGACCTGGGACTGCATCTGTTTTAATACCAAGTGCTGGGACTGCTCATGAATGTAGGACATCTTCTGCTGAGATTAAGATTCGAATAGGAATTCTATCAAAGTAACCCCTAGATACTCGGCCGCACATCCTAACAGCAGTTATTAATTTAGTGGTGGGAGGCCTGACAGTGAGATTGGGAGTGAAATATATCATAAGTATAGTGCTAGTGTAGTGGGAAGGAATTGTTTTCATAAAAGATGTATTAATTGATCATAGTGGAATCGTGGGTATGAGGCTCGAGTTTATAGGAATCCTATAGTTAGTAGGGTGGTTTGTTATAAGATTAACTGTAAATAATTCTGTTTGTGTAGTTAAGGTTGGGCTAAAGAATAGAATGCATGAGAGGGTATTTATTATTAAAATAATTATGTATTCGGCTAGGAAAAATAGTGTGAATCGTCCGGCTGCGTATTCAACATTAAAACCTGGGACTAATTCGGATTCTCCTTCAGTTAAGTCAAATGGTGCGCAATTTGTTTCTGCTAGGGTTGATACAAACCATATTATTGTGAGGGGTCATGTGGATAAAATTAACCAATTATACTCTTGTGTAACGGTAAGGGTGTGTATTGTGAAGGCACCAGTTAGTATAATGACTGAAAGAGTTACTTAATATGCAATAGTCTGTGCGATGGCTCGTAGGGCTTCTATTAGGGCATATTTTGAGTTTGATGCTCATCCAGATCATAAAATTGTATAGACTATTATGCTTGAGAGGGCTAGTAAAAATAAAAGTCCTAAGTTTATGTCTGCTAAAGGGTACGGCATTGATATTGGGGTTCATATTATAAGGGCTAATAAAAGGGCTAAAGTTGGTGCTAGAATGAATAGTATGGGTGATGCATGTGTTGGGTTAATAGGTTCTTTAATAAATAGTTTAATTCCATCAGCAATTGGTTGTAAAATTCCAAAGGGTCCTACTAGGTTTGGGTCTTTTCGTAGTTGTATGTCAGGGGTCAGCAAACTTTTTCAGCAGGGGGCCGGTCCACTGTCCCTCAGACCTTGTTGGGGGGGCCGGACTATATTTTGGAAAAAAAAAATGAACGAATTTCTATACCCCACAAATAACCCAGAGATGCATTTTAAATAAAAGGACACATTCTACTCATGTAAAAACATGCTGATTCCTGGACCGTCTGCGGGCCGGATTTAGAAGGTGATTGGGCCGCATCCGGCCCCCGGGCCTTAGTTTGGGAACCCCTGTTGTATGTAGCCTAGAATTTTGCGTTCAAGTAATGTTAAAAATGCTATGGCAATAAGAATAGGAATAATATATACAATAGGGTTAATAAAGTAGGATAAAAATTTATGCATTATTAAGAAAGGAATTTGCTTCCCTGTAGAAAGATTTTAGGTCTTTTGCATTACTTGACTCTGCCACCTTAATAAACCCTAATTTGGGGGTAGGTAAAGTCTACTACTTTAGCGGTAATCAGTAGTTCTAATTTGGATGTTCTTTTGGTATTGGTCCTACTATCTTGGTCCTTTCGTACTGAGGATAGTGCTGCATAGATAGAAACCGACCTGGATTTCTCTGGTCTGAACTCAGATCACGTACAGTAGGACTGTTAATCGTTGAACAAACGAACCTTTAATGGCGGCTGCACCATTGGGATGTCCTGATCCAACATCGATGTTGTAAACCCCCTTGTCGATATGGACTCTAGGAGGGGATGGCACTGTTATCCTTGGGGTAACTTGGTTCAATGATCAGATAATATTTAGATTAATTGCTGGGTCTAATGTTTGATGTGTTAATCTTAATGAAAATGTTTTGTTTTATTTTTGGAGGTTTTTTTGTGCTCTGAAGTCGCCCCAACTAAAAATCTAAGGAGCATATTAGATGGACTTGGTTTTGAAGCTCCACAGGGTCTTCTTGTCTTATGGTTTTATTTCAGCTTTTGTACTGAAAGATTAATTTCATTGGCTAGTCCGTAAGAGACAGATTAGTCCTCATTTAGCCATTCATTCCAGTCCCTATTTAAGGGACAAGTGATTATGCTACCTTTGCACGGTTAGGATACCGCGTCTGTTTAAAAGAGTCACTGGGCAGGCAAGACCTTTAATACTTGTAAGGCTAAAGGCTATGTTTTGGTAAACAGCTGGGACTAATTTTTGCCGAGTTCCTTTTGCGGCTTCTTGGCTTTCTTTTTTGCACGCCTGTGTTGGAGTAACAAGATTGGGTAACGTTTTGACTAGAATAGTATTAGAGGTCTGTTTGTTAATTGTCAGTAGTTTTTCTCTTCTGATTTAAGAGAGTGCGAAGAGAAATAAATATTTCTTATTACTAATTTTAGCATTGGTGCTTCTATATTGGTATAGAATAACTCAAATTATATCAGGAGGTTTTATAGGCTATTTTTTGTTTTTGCTGTAACACGGTTTTTGATGGCTGCTTTGAAGCATACTGGGAGGATAGAGTAAGGTTCCTCTCAGTTCGGGCTGTATTCCGGTTCAATGGGGCTGTACCCCCATTGATTTTCTTTAGGTTTGAATGGAATTTTAAATATAAATTTTAGTAGGACCTAAAGTTGAACTTAATTCTTTTATTGAGTAACCAGCTATCACCAAGCTCAGTTGGCCTTTTGCCTCTATTTTTAGGTCCTCCCACCCTTTTGCTACAGGGATGGGCGTGCTCTTGGTTGTGCTGCCCAAAAATAGCTTGCTTGGTTTCGGGAAGGCAGGCTAAAGGTCTCTTTGTTTGAAAAGGTTTTGCTAAACCATAATGCAAGAGGTACAGGAGTTAGTCTTTATTATGTTGTGCTTAAGTTTTTCATTATTCTTCCATTGTTCCCTTGCGGTACTTGTAAGGCTGTTGGTGGTGTTTAATCGCATTTACTGGCCTAAGTAAATGTTTTAGTTGCACTTGCAGAGAAAGAACAGTGTGGGGTTGGGAGTTGCCCCAGGTGTCATCACTGAGGGGGGTGGCAAAATGGCAAAAAGCTGAGTTTTTTTTTAAAAAAAATTGGGGTCAGCAAACTTTTTAGTTGAGTCAAAAAACACAGCTGGCATTGAGGGCCACACCGTGGGGACCAGCACTTACCGGGGGCCTGCAGCGTGCCTGAGCCACGCGTCTCCTGTCTGAAATGGCAGAGTGGGCTTGCTTCTGCCTCTCCCTCAGCCACCCTACAGCTGAGGGGGAGGCGGCAGAGAGGCTCCAGGCAGCGCCCCCCGCCCCCAAGACCCCCGTGTTGAACCGGGCTATGCCGCTGTTCTGTTGTTTCAATTATGGGTGCCCCTTGAGAGTTAATGTGCTGTGCTTGCTGCCCCATGCGTCCTGTTGGACCAGCCCCCCATGGCACCAGGGCCATAGGGCTTCCCTGGCTAGCGACTCAATGCGGGCAGGAGTGTTTGGCTTCTGGGTTCCTCCCTGTCTCATTTTGGGCTCCTCTCTTTCTCCTTTCTCTCCCCCCACCACTACTGCCACCACCTCTGGAGGATGAGACAAAGGAAGAGCCAGGCAGCCCCTCGGAGGAGGAAGCCCCACCGGAGACCCCACGGAGGCATCCAGACTTGCTGAGCCCATATTGGGTAGGTGGCAGCAGCCTAAGCGACGCTTCGCAGAAGGGGAGGGGGCATATCAACCGCAGAATGGAAGCTGTTCTGTTGGTTCAGTTATGGGTGCCTTGAGTTTTATTGTTTGGTTGTGTTTTTTAATTGCTTGTCTTTTGCATCTTTTACTCGCAGGTTCCCAAAATCACACCAGAGAGTGCCCACAGCTCCACCAGTTCACTGTCCTCCCTGGACTCTTTGTGGGACTCACTCAATGAGGTACGTAGCAGACAGAGCAGGAGGGAAGCCCTGCTGAGCTGCACAAGGGCAACCCTGAGGCTGACCAGGCCACCTTCTGGACGAGTCCCTCCCCGACTCATTTTGGGCTGCTCTCTTTCTCCTCTCTCCCCACCACCACTGCAGGAGGACGAGGAAAAGCCAGGGAGCCCCACAGAGGAGAGCGGTGAAGAGAAGGAGTTAACAAGACCAGGAAGCACCCATAGCTCCTTCACGGCGCTCCTGGACTCCTTTTTGGAGTTACTAAATGAGGTATGTAGCAGACAGAGCAGGAGGGAAGCCCTGCTGAGCTGCACAATGGCAACCCTGAGGCTGGGGAGGAAGAGGAGGAGGAGGAAGCTGGCCGGCTCACCAGGCCACCTTCTGGACGAGTTGTGAGCAAGGGGGCAGGCAGGCAGGGGGTGGCTAAGGGCAGGCTGTGCTTGCTGCCCCACTTGTCCTGATGGACCAGCCCCCCATGGCACCAGGGCTGTAGGGCTTCCCTGGCTAGCGACTCAATGCGGGCAGGAGAGTTTGGCTTCTGGGTTCCTCCCTGTCTCATTTTGGGCTGCTCTCTTTCTCCTCTCTCCCCACCAAAGGATGAACCGAAGGAAGACCCAGGCAGTCCCCTGGAGGAGGGAGGCTAAGGGACGGAGGAGACCCCAGGAGCATTTGCAGAGTTGTTCAGCCCCGACTGGGTGGGTGGCAGCGGCCTAAGGGGCAATTGTCAGAAGGGGAGGAGGCATATCAACCGCTGAATGGAAGCTGTTCTGTTGGTTCAGTTATGGGTGCCTTGAGTTTTAATGTTTGGTTGTGTTTTTTAATTGCTTGTTTTTTGCATCTTTTCCGCGCAGGTGCCCAACATCAGGCCTGAGAGTGCCCATAGCTCGCTGTCAGGACTGCTGGACTCATTTATAGATCTGCTATATGAGGAAGAGGCAGGCAGCCCCCCAGAGGAGAGAGGCAAGGGCAAGGAGGAGATTCCAAGACATCCAGATGTGCAGAGTCCAGATTGGGTAGGTGGCAGTGGCCTAAGCGACACTTGGCAGAAGGGGAGGGGGCATATCAACCGCAGAATGGAAGCTGTTCTGTTGGTTCAGTTATGGGTGCCTTGAGTTTCAATGTTTGGTTGTGTTTTATAATTGCTTGTCTTCTGCATCTTTTCCTCGCAGCTCCCGGAAATGTCACCATGGAGCTCCTTCAGTTCCCTGCCCTCCCTGGACTCCCAAAATGAGGTACGTAGCAGACAGAGCAGGAGGGTAGCCCTGCTGAGCTGCACAAGGGCAACCCTCAGGTTGGGGAGGAAGAGGAGGAGGAGGAAGCTGGCTGACCAGGCCACTTTCTGGACGGGTTGTGAGCAAGGGGGCTGACAGGCAGGGGGCTACTGGGGGCAGGCTGTGCTCGCTGCCCCACTTGTCCTGATGGAGCAGCCCCTCATGGTGCCAGGCTTTTAGGGCTTCCCTGGCAAGCTACTCAATGTGGGCAGGAGAGTTTGGCTTCTGGGTTCCTCCCTGTCTCATTTTGGGCTGCTCTCTTTCTCCTCTCTCCCCACCACCACTGCAGGAGGACGAGCCTAAGGAAGGGTCAGGCGGCCCCCTGGACGAGGTCGATGAAGGGAAGGAGGAGACTCCAAGACATGATGTGCAGAGCCCAGATTAGGTAGGTAGCAGTGGCCTAAGCGACGCCTGGCAGGAGGGGAGGGGGCATATCAACCGCAGAATGGAAGCTGTTCTGTTGGTTCAGTTTTGGGTGCTTTGAGTTTTAATGTTTGGTTGTGTTTTTTAATTGCTTGTCTTTTGCATCTTTTCCTCGCAGCTCCCGGAAATGTTTCCCTGGAGCTCCGTGACTTCCCTCACCCCAGAAGATGACACCAACCAAGAGGGGCCCCAAAACTCTTCAGATGAGGGTGCTGTGCAGGAGCTGTGCCCCCCACCTGGAGACAGCACAGAAGACCTGGGGCCAAGAGTGAACGAGGTCAGACGAAACATTAAGATACAATCATTCTGCAATATTAAAAGCTTCCCTAAACAGGGCTGCCTTTATCCTCTCTCCCCACCACCTCTGGGCTGGTTCCTCCATGCTGTCCGTGCTCCAAGGACAAAGTGGCTGGGAAGGAGAATGAGGTAAAGGAAGAGCCAGGCAGCCCCTTGGAGGACGAAGGCGAAGCCAAGGAGACCCCGAGAACACAGTTCCTCAAGTTTCAATTGGTAGGTGGCAGCGGCCTAAGGGGCAATTGGCAGAAGGGGAGGAGGCATATCAACCGCAGAATGGAAGCTATTCTGTTGGTTCAGTTATGGGTGCCTTGAGTTTTAATGTTTGGTTGTGTTTTTCAATTGCTTGTCTTTTGCATCTTTTCCTCGCAGGTACCAAAAATCACTCCAGATAGTACCCACAGCTCCATCACAACACTGTCCTCCCTGGACTGACTGTGGGATTCACTGAGTGAGGTATGTAGCAGACAGAGCAGGAGGGAAGCCCTGCTGAGCTGCACAAGGGCAACACTGAGGCTGGGGAGGAAGAGGAGGAGCAGGAAGCTGGCTGGCCGACCAGGCCATCTTCTGGACCAGTTGTGAGCAAGGGGCAGACAGGCAGGGGGCGGCTAAGGGCAGGCTGTGCTTGCTGCCCCACTCGTCCTGATGGACCAGCCCCCCATGGCACCAGGGCCGTAGGGCTTCCCAGGCTAGCAACTCAATGCGGGCAGGAGAGTTTGGCTTCTGGGTCCCTCCCTGACTCATTTTGGGCCGCTCTTTTTCTCCTCTCTCCCCACCACCACTGCAGGAGGATGGGCCAAAGGAAGGGCCAGGCAGCCCCCCCCCCCCGGTGGTGGGCAGCGAAGAGAAGGAGCTGACAAGGCCTGGGAGCACCCATAGTTCTCTCACGGAACTGCTTGACCCCTTTTTGGATTTACTAAACGAGGTACGTAGCAGACAGACCAGGACTCGTGGGAAGCTGCTGAGCTGCACAAGGGCTACCCCGAGGCTGGGGAGAAAGAGGAGGAGGAGGAAGATGGCCGGCCGACCAGGCCATCTTCTGGACCAGTTGTGAGCAAGGGGGCAGACAGGCAGGGGGAGGCTAAGGGCAGGCTGTGCTTGCTGCCCTACTCGTCCTCATGGGAGCACCCATAGTTCTCTCACGGAACTGCTTGACCCCTTTTTGGAGTTACTAAATGAGGTATGTAGCAGACAGAGCAGGAGGGAAGCTGCTTAGCTGCACAAGGGCAACCCTGAGGCTGGGGAGGAAGAGGAGGAGGAGGAAGATGGCCGGCCGACCAGGCCACCTTCTGGACCAGCTGTCAGCAAGGGGGCAGACAGGCAGGGGGAGGCTAAGGGCAGGCTGTGTGCGACGAATGTCCCCCTCTCTATTACAAAAATGCGACTCAGGAATCCAGAGGTGAAGCCACACACACTCTTCTCCTGCCACCTCCAAATAAAACCCCTTTATTCTTGTGGGTTTATAAGTAAAGAGAGACTCCTTCCTGCTCACGTGGCCTGGTATCAAAGAAAAACTCTAGGCTGTTTGATAGAATAACCTCCTGCCACCAGTAAAGGGTCTCTCTCTCTCGGCTTGATTCCCCCTACTGTAAAAGTTTGCCCTTTCCGCACTGGCAACTTGTTGACACCCCAGGTTATCTTTCTAAGCCTCCTCAGTGTTACTCTAAGACACAAACTTTCGCCTCTTTTCCTGTGGTAAGTTTTGTCCTCTAATGAGTTACTACTTCTGTGAGTCCCGATACCTTCCTGGAAAAATAATGACGATACTTCTTGGCACAAAAGAGAAGAATTTTATTAACCTTAGAACATAGTTGTTTATTTAACGTTTCATGTTTTTATAAGATACGTTTTGGTTGTAGATAATCTCTGTCAAACATTTAACATCGAGCCTTCCTGAACCTCATCTAGATCCCCACTATCCTGGCCTCTCAACTTTCTTCTTCACGCCTACCCACTCCCTCTCCCTCTCCTCAACTGACAAAACTGCTGCTCCCTCCTTTTAAACTGGGAACAGTCCCGCCCCCACCAGAATGTTCTGTCAGTCAAGCTGGAGGTGGATTAACTCTTTTCTAGCCAGGTAGGAATAAATATTTCAAAACCGTGTCAATCCGTTACATGTGCTTGCTGCCCCACTCGTCCTGATGGACCAGCCCACCATGGTTCCAGGGCTGTAGGGCTTCCCTGGCTAGCAACTCAATGCGGACAGGAGAGTTTGGCTTCTGGTTTCCCGCGGATCGGCTCCGGTCGCGCTTTCGGGTTGTTCCCGTAGAGCGCACTCACTAGCGGCGGAAAGGGGGGGTATTGGGCTTCAAAGCCCCCCTAAAGGTTCCCGGTGGGAGTCCGGGACCTGATTGAAGCGGCTGCGGCGTCGGGGGGATCCAGCGCCGCACCGAAGGGAGCGGTGGAGCGGAATTCCCTTAGAACGCCAGCCCACGGATCCCGCCTGAGGTGAGAAAGCCCGAGAAACGGAGCAAATAAGCGGAGGAATCTCCAAGAACATCAAGCCGACCTAAGGTATTTATTCCTCCCCATGCCCGAGCTTCAAACTGCATAAGTTTAGAAGTTCCTTTACATTAAAAAGCTGAAGAGCGGTGGAGAGAACCGAAAACGCGGAAGCAGGTCGGAGGCTAATTAACGGCGATACAGGGAGTCGCCCCGCTGTGTTTAGCTTGAGTTAAAATACCAAAATAGCAAAATCATCGGAGGAGAGAAACGCTAACCTGCTGTATAGGATTGGCTGTCCAAAGACCGGCGTAACCAGTAGCAATTTCTAAGGGCTGTTTTGGAGGAAGTGGAATTGCTACTCTGTAACATTTAAACAGTCACTTTGAAACGCACTTTGGAACATACACCCCCAGCTTAGTTACTGTCTGCACTGTCTGCTCCCCCCTGCATTGCCTGCTCCCAAGCAGTGGAATGAGGAAGAAACTAGAGGGGGAAATGGAACGGTGTTAAAAACTCCCCCCCCCTCCTCAATACTTGACATGAGCAGAGACTGAGATGGGGCATTAAACGATTTGGATTGGATAAGAACCTGTTACCAGGTCCCTCGGACAGTGAACCTCCTATTGAGAAAGACAATCAAACCTTCTGTGTAAACTGTGGAGTCATAGCGGTTGCAGGAAGTGAAGCCAGATAAAGAATTAAGTTACGTTGAGAACAGTGCCACCCCCAGGAAGATCTAAAAAGAGCTAAAAAGATATTCAAGATATTCAAGACTTATCGCTACCTGGAGCTGACTAGAGGAACTCTATGTATTGAACTGTATGTATTGAACAGCGTCAAGGCACAGCCAGTTTGAGCTGTTAGTTTAAATTTGTTGGTTTTCCTGGAGTCAAAAGTCACCCCCGTAAATACCAACCGTGCCTAAATTGACTTAAACAACGTATATTGTTAACTCCCCACGTCTTTTAGGGGTGGTTTTATATGCACTGCACCCTAATTACTTTTTTATTCACTCTGTAATTAATGTTTGTAAGACTATTGGGACGTGGTAGGAATCACAACAGAAATGGCTGGGGAAAAAAATGTTACTGCCACAACAAGCCTTTTAGGAAATGCCAATAATCAAGCTAGAAGGGGTTCAGGAGCAGATATGGACTTGAATATGGATGTGAAGGAATTAATTTTAAGTCTCAAAAGGGACTTTGTAGATATGAAAAAAGAAATGAATGAGAAATTGGATTCCTTTGGGGAAAAAATTGATGGTAACGCTAAGATAATAACGGAGTTAACCGAAAAGATGAAAGAATTGGGGGGAAAAAATGTAGAGCTTTCAAAAACGGTGCAAGAGTTGAAAGGGAAAACCTTAAGTTTAGAGGAGTCAGTGAGGAAATTGCAGAACGAGAATAGAGAACTGAAGAGGGAGGGGGGGAAGGCAAAGAAAGAGAGGGTGGAAATGAAAGAGTCTTATGAGGCTGTAATGGATGCAATCTCTATGATAGAGATGCATAGGAGAGAGAAGACCTTGAGGCTGAGGGCAATTCCGGAGAAACCTGATGAGCAAATTGGGAAAAAAGTGGTTACTGAATTAGCTAAATGGTTGGAAATTCCAGAACAGGAAATGGAACAGCAAATAGATAGAACTTTCAGAATAAAATCAGCTATCGCAAAGGAGAATAATTGGCCTGGGGACTGCCTGATAACTTTTAAGAACTTGGATATCAGAGATAAAGTCCTTCAAACAACTAATAAGAAAAAATTACAAATAGATGACTGTGATATAATTATACACAAGTACATTCCAACTAGATTTTTTAAAAAACGAGAGAAATTTAAACCATTTATTGAAGCGTTGAGAGAAAAGGCGATAACTCATAGATGGGAGTATCCAGAAGGTTTCTCTTTCTATTTTAAAGGTAAAAGGAGGAAATTTGTGGTAACAGGTGATGCAGCTAAATACTGGAGGAAATACCCGAAGCAGTTGGGGATAGTAAGAAGGTCAAGTGTAGGAGGGGAGGATTCGGACAATCCAGGGGAACTAGAGGAAACCTAGAAAAACTTAATTTCTAACAAATTGTTGGTGTTTATTGCCGGTGTTTGATATTCATAGGAGACCATTTCTTTTTCTCAGAAGTGTATTTTATAGTGTGTTTACTTTAATTCCTTTACTTTAATAAACAAATAAATAAATAAATAAAGATAAAACAATAAAAATAAACAAATAATAAAAATCAGTAATAACTGTAATAAAACAAGTCAAGATGAATCTCAAATTCTTGACATGGAACGTAAATGGCTTGAATGAGAAAAAAAACGAAATAAGATTGAACATGAGTTGTGTAAACAGAAAATTGATTTAATTTGCTTACAAGAAACTCACGTGACGGAAAAACACACAAGAGTCTTAGTTAATAAAAAGTTGGGTCGGGAGTTCATTTCAGCTGACAAAACAAAAAAAGAGAGGGGTGTGGTAATTTATGCAAAGGACTATCTTCAACCCAAACTATTATTTAGAGATACGGGGGGGAGGATTGTTATCATAGAAATTCTAACGCAAGGAGAAAGGATTATTATTGTAGGAATCTACGCACCCAACAAAAGACCGAAAAAATTCTATCAGAAGCTTGAGAAAAAGATAATTGAATATGTGGGAGAAAAGGTTATTTTATTGGGAGATTTAAACGGTGTTACGTCTCCCGACATTGACAGAACACATAAAAAGAATTGGAAAGGATCTAAACAAATTAAATTGCCGATAGTATTCACCCAAACTATGGAATTAATGAATATGACCGATGCATGGAGAGCAAAACATCCAATGGAAAGAGAATACACTTTTTTCTCGGAGCCAAATAAGACGGCAAGCAGGATAGATGCCATCTGGATCCCAAATGAATTAACAATAGCGATAGTGGAAGCCGAAATACAACCCAGGATTTTATCCGACCACAACCCTGTGCTTATTTGGTTAAAGAAGGAAGTACCTAAGTTAAAGAGATGGAGATTAAATGAATCTCTATTACATGATGATTCGATAGTGGACAAAGCGAAACAGACCCTTAGAGAATTTTTCCAATTTAATTTAAATAAAGAAACTTCTGCCTTAACGGTGTGGGACGCCGGAAAGGCAGTGATAAGGGGTTTCTTTATTAAACAAAACGCAATTCAAAAGAAAGAAAAGGAAAGAAAGAGACAAAAACTCCGGGAAGAGATTGGTAAAAACGAAGCAGAATTATATCAAAATCCCGGAAACGATAAAATTAAACAAACTATTAAAATATTGCAGACGCAATACTCGACGATCATAAATGAAGAGATTCAATGGAAACTGAAAATGATGAGACAAAAAAATTTTGAACAAGCAAATAAACCAGGCAAATTACTTGCCTGGCAACTGAAAAAAAGACAAAATGAGAGAATCATAAATAAGATGAAGTTAGGAGAAAATTTTACTTCTAACCCCAAAGAAATTGAAAAAATCTTTCTTGATTATTATAAAGAACTATATAAAGAAGGGAACGAATCAAATGTAGAAATAGAACAATATATAAAACAAAACAATCTTGGAAAAATCTCTAAGGAACACGCGGAAAGGTTAAACGCCCGGATTACCATCTTTGAAATCTCCCAGGCTATAAAGAAAGCCAAAACAGGAAAGACACCAGGTCCTGATGGACTACCCGCAATATATTACAAAAAGATGGAAGAAATTCTGATAGACCCGATGAAGGAAATTATGAATAAAATACTAGAGAAGGGCGAAATGCCTGAATCATGGAGAGAAAGTTATTTAACGCTCATACCAAAGCAAGGAACAGATTTAACTCTTCCATCAAATTATAGGCCCATTGCGTTACTGAATAACGATTATAAATTGTTCGCTGCCATACTAGCAGATAGACTGGAAAGCATATTGGTAACAATTATTCATGAGGACCAGTCGGGTTTTCTCCCAAGACGTTTAATGCAGAGCAACATCAGGAATATTATCAACATTATTGAATATTTAGATATATATATTGATAAGCCCGCAGCGCTAATTGCAGTCGACGCGGAAAAAGCGTTTGACCAAATTTCATGGAAATTTATGAAGGCAGCTATGGAAAAAATGGACTTGGGGAAACCTTTTTGTAAGGGAATACAAGCTATTTATACCAAGCAAAAGGCAAGAATTTTATTAAATAATAACATTACACAAGAAAGGCAGGGTTGCCCCCTGTCCCCTTTAATTTTCATTATGCTAATGGAAATTTTGAATAACAAAATCAGAAATGAAGGGGAGATAAAAGGGATAAAACTTGGTAGTAGAACATATAAATTACGGGCCTTTGCCGATGATTTAATGATTACGACTGAAAACCCGAAAGAAAGCATAATTAAGCTATTAGAAATTATAAATCAATTCGGAAAGGTGGCGGGATTTATATTAAACAGTGCAAAAACCAAAATGCTGGCCAAAAATCTATCCGTGGAAGAAAAATTAGAAATTGAAAAAATAACCCAATTAAAATTCTTTCCAAAAATCAAGTACCTAGGAATTTGGCTAACTCCAAAAAACATAAATTTATATCAGGATAATTACATTAAAACATGGGAAGAAATTAAAAGGAACTTGGTGAGTTGGAGTAAATTAAAATTATCATTTTTAGGGAGAATTTCGGTCGTTAAAATGAGCGTGCTGCCAAAGCTCATTTTTCTTTTTCAAAATATTCCTATAATTCGAAAAACAGGGTGTTTAAAAGATTGGCAAAATGAAATTTCTATATTCATCTGGCAAGGCGCACGGCCGAGAATAAAACATAAGCTGCTTATAGATATCAGAGAAAGGGGAGGTTTTGGCCTCCCTGATCTGAAATTATATTATGAAGCTGCGTGCTTAATGTGGCTAAAAGACTGGTTTGTGCTACAGAGGCCAAACTTATTAGATCTGGAAGGATTCAATTTGAGATTTGGATGGCACGCCTATCTTTATTATGATAAAATTAAAGCGCATAGGGCCTTTTCCAACCACATAATACGAGGTTCTTTATATAAGGTGTGGGAGAAATACAAAAACTTATTAGAATCCAAAACCCCGATGTGGATATCACCGGTTGAGGCCAAAGCCGTAAGGCGGAAAAACACCAAGGAAAAATGGGCAACCTATCAAACATTGCTGAGGTGGAGAGATGAACAAGTTGAAATGAAGGGATACGAAGAAATAAAAGATGAGTTAGTGAGTTGGTTAGACTACCATCAACTAAGAGAAACCTTTAAGGAGGATAAAAAGAAAGGATTTAATACGGAACAATCTAGAATGGAAAGAGATCTGTTAAATAATAATACTAAAATCATCTCCAAAATGTATCATCTACTTCTCGAATGGGAAGTTCAAGAAGAAGCAGTAAAGCACGTTATGATCAGGTGGGCCCAGGACCTGGGTCATACGATAATGATGGAAGACTGGGAGACTTTATGGAAATATAACATGAAGTTCACGGCGTCATATGCAATAAGGGAAAATCTGTACAAAATGATGTACCGCTGGTACCTCACACCTTATAAGCTGTCTAAAATGTATTCAAACGTGTCAGAGACCTGCTGGAAGTGTGGGGTAGCAAGAGGAGATCTGATGCATATGTGGTGGGGTTGTGGTAGGATAAAGGAATTTTGGAACAAAATTTACGAGGAAATGAAAAAAATTATGAAAATCAATTTTGTAAAAAAACCGGAAGCATTCCTCTTAGGAATTTTGGGGAAAGACATACCAATAAAGTATAAAGAGATTTTCTTATACGCCACAGCGGCGGGGCGCCTGCTGATAGCGGCCAACTGGAAAGGGGACAAAATACCCTCGGTTGAAGATTGGCGAACTAAGCTATTAGAATATATTGAGATGGCTCAGTTAACAGATAAACTAAGGGGGAATTCGAAACAAAAGTTTATGGAAAAATGGGATAAGTTCAGAAAATATTTACAAGAAATTTATAATAATGACGAAGTCTTTAGGACAGTCTTGGATTGTTTGGTATGCATTAAAGAATCAGATAAACGGGTATGATCGGTGATAATGTGTACAAAAGAATTAATAAGAATTCGAGGAGAAGGGATTGTACATAGAGAAACTAAATGAGTCCCACAGCGGACAGCGACTGGAAGTCAAACCAAGAATATGATTTGAGGAATATTGCAACAAGGAAAAAGAGATAAGAAACGGAAAAACTGGTAATGTAGATAGACTTTATTTTGTAATGCTTGTAACATCATGGAATTTTCCTATGTTTTCTTTTCTTTCAATAAAAAAAAAAAGGAGAGTTTGGCTTCTGGGTCCCCCCCCCCCCGGTCTCATTTTGGGCTGCTCTCTTTCTCCTCTCTCCCCACCACCACTGCAGGAGGAGGAGCCAAAGGAAGGGCCAGGCAGCCCCCTGGATGATGGAGGCAAAGTGAAGGAGGAGACTCCAAGACATCAAGATGTGCAGAGCCCAGATTGGGTAGGTGGCAGTGGCCTAAGCGACGCCTGGCAGGAGGGGAGGGGGCATATCAACCGCAGAATGGAAGCTGTTCTGTTGGTTCAGTTTTGGGTGCCTTGAGTTTTAATGTTTGGTTGTGTTTTTTAATTGCTTGTCTTTTGCATCTTTTCCTCGCAGCTCCCGGAAATGTCACCCTGGAGCTCCGTCACTTCCCTGCCCTCCCTGGACTCCCAAAATGAGGTACGTAGCAGGCAGAGCAGGAGGGAAGCCCTGCTGAGATGCACAAGGTGGCAGAGGCCTAAGGGGCAATTGGCAGAATGGGAACCGCAAAATGGAAGGCAGCTGGAGGCCTTTCAAGGGCGATTCCCCCCCCCGGTTTATATTAATTTATTAATTAACTAGTGGAATTCAGCCTGTTTAAAAACGGGCGCTAGAGCGCGTGTCTCGGCAGAAAAGAAGAGGTGTCGGGGCTCAGGCAGCCAAGGGGCGGAAAGGAGGCGGCGGTGGGTGGATCCCAGGGCCAGCGAGCCTACTCCTCCTCCTCCTCCAGCAGCCGGCCAGAGGCTACGGTGACGCCCGTGAGGAGCTGCGAGGGGCGGCCGGAGCTGCCGGGAGATGGGAGGAGGGGGTCCCACCATTGTCGCGCTCCTGCTGCTGCTGCTGGAGGAGGAGGAGGAGGAGGAGGAGGAAGGAAGGAGCCCGGAGCTCGAGGCGGCCTCCCCGGCGGCCCCCTCGGCTCGACGCCCGCCGCCTCGGCCCGGGCCGCCCTCCTCAGCCCGCCGCCTCCTCAGCTGCACATGGCAGCGGTGACTCTGCCGCTTCCCCGGTGTCTCCGCCGCTTCCCCGGTGTCTCCGGCCCGAGTCCTGGCGCCGCTGCCTGGCCCAAAGGAGCCTCCGCCGGGGCGAAGGCAAGCGAGGCGCTGAGTGGCGGCTCTCTTTCCCCGGCACCGCTTCCTGCCTTTGCCCCCGGCCCGAGAGGTGGCAGTTCCTGGCGGCTGCTTGCCGTCATGTCCCACCAGACCGGCATCCAACGTACTGGGCCCCTTGGTCTGCTGGTCGTGGGGGGGGGGGGAAGGGGGCTAAAGCAGCCTCCTCCTCCTCCTCGCTCTTTAGCGCAAGCACACTGAGGCGCTTGTCCGGCCGGGAGCAGCAGTTGGCAGAGGGGTGGGGGGGTGGGGAGAGCGTGCGCGCGTGTGTGTACGTCGTCTCTGCTGTCCAATCCCTGTGTCCCTGGGGCCCATGCGCAGTACCCCAGGGACACACGGGACAACTGGACGCAGGGACAACTTGGACTTTATTATATAGGATACTATTTTGTCCCACAGAATGGAATGGAACCGCAGAATGGAAGGCAGCTGGAGGCCTTTCGAGGGCGACTCCCCCCCCCCCGGTTTATATTAATTTATTAATTAATACTATTTTGTCCCACAGCTACAAAAAAAGGAAGAGCAGCCAGACATCACCCCAGAAGATAATAGCGGGGGGGGGGGGCAAAACTCTCAGAAGATGATAGCAAAGGGGGGCACCACAAAGGCAACCGAGCCAAAGAACGAGCGTCGAGGTGCAGGCGGAGAGGAAGCCACTGGGCAGGCGGCTCAGGCGGTGGATCCGCCAGCACCATTGTTGTGTCCACCCTGAATGAAGGTGAGGAGGCGTTGGGAGGCTCACATCGATCTGGGGGGATTTTGTCAATTCCCCTAGGGATGGCACCTGGGACAATGCCCCCCTTCCTCTACTGGTCGTGGCAGAGGAAATAGCCCCTGGAGGTGCCCGAGTCCCGCGACGTCTTGACTCCGACCGCAGGACTGATATAATATAAAACAGCAATTCTTCTTCCCTCCCAAGACAGTCATTCAGGCACTTTCCCTGCCACAGACCAGACCGGACACTACAGACTGGACCGGACATTACAGCGTCACTCCGTGACACTTGGACCTCAGAGATCGTCGATGACCCCATCGCCATCAAACTACACCTGAAACGAAATTGACAGGGCCAGCCTTCGCTCCAGCCTCTGCAGCACTCCAGCCTGCGCTGTGCTCCAACCTCCGCTGCACTCCAGCCTGCGCTTCATCTTGAGCCTTAGTGGGAGGGCCCTTTTCAGGTTCTTTTGACAACTCCAACCACTATAAAAGTGTCGGAACGTGCCGCTTGGATCCATCACACTTTCTGCAAACCCGCACCACCTCCAGATGATCACGCTGAGGACACCGACCCCCCGGACCCGACGATGACAACACCGATCCTCCAGACGCTGCCATTGAGGACCACGAACCCCCAGATGCAACTTCTCTGGACTTCAGCTTCGCAGACGCCAGGCAAATTGATGACAGCGGGGGTGATCGTAGTCCCCTAGCAGCTGGAGAGGGACTTTTGGGATGTCAGTACCAATAGTTCCTAATAGAAAAGCTTCTGTTTTCTTAACAAAGGTTATTTTAAACATTTTTTTTATTTCATTGTATATGAATGCATTCAAAGATGCATTAATGGAGAAATTCCAGAGTGAAATGGCTTCCTTCTTCAGGAATGTCCATTGTGACCAGATATTTTGAGAGCTATGTGTGGAGGAGTGAGAGACTTGCACATTTGTACGATGAAGGACTGCGCTACAGGTTTCCATGTATTTCCACCCTTCTTTTCCTGACTTTGTTTCTGTCACTTTCTTGAACAGCCCTTTGTTCATTTCTCTAAATCATCTCCCCTCCAACCACCAATCATTATTCTTTGAGTGCTAGGAAACAATTACTCTGTAAGAGGTGTGGCAATTGGGCGAAATACGTTGGAACCACTTACAACAACTTCACATTTGCTTAACTATTTGTAAACAAAACAAAACACTTGAGAGAGTTTATGGTGCAAAGAGTGTTTGTTTCCGGACTGGTGACATTTTACATAAGAAATACAAGCTGTGTTCTAGTCAGTTTAACTTAACCTGATCCCAGAGTTCTCCTGTGTAGGATCTAGAGATCTCTAGCAAATATTCCTGCGTGGAAAAGTTGGGGGTCGTCTTATACGCCCAGTCGTCTTATACACCGGAATATACGGTAATTATCAGCATTCTTAAAACATTGCTGTTCACTGAGTGCTTTGAGGGAAGCCATGAAACTTTGCCAAACCAAATGTACAGGTTATATGGCAAAAGGGATGCAGGTGGTGCTGTGGTCTAAACTATTGGGTTTGCTGATTGAAAGGTCAGCCGTTCAAATCCCTGCAACGGAGTGACCGTTGCTCTGTCCCAAATCCTGCCAACCTAGCAGTTTGAAAGCACGCCAGTGCAAGTAGATAAACGTCCACTCCCAGATTCTGTGAGTGACTAGGAGGTCATGTTTTCAGCTATCTCTGCAGTGTAAATATTATGCACAATAAAACCGTTAAAGACAGGATGGACTTGGGCGTCTTTACTCGAGAGTAGCCGCAACAACCCCATTACAGTAATGTTCACCCGAGTCTCTCTTCCTTTCATGGCCCAGTCCCAGGCTCTTAGAAATCAACAGTGGCGAACCTAAGGAGCTGTGGGAAATCTGTTAAATCCATGGCTGTCTTGGGAAAAGTAGTGTTGGCTGTGCAGAGGCGGCTGCATCTCCAACTCATTCACCTCTTCCTTCTCAATTGCTTAGGTGTTTGTCACCAATCCTGATGGCTCCCCAGCTTCCCGTGTACCTGTGGCGACAGAGCCAATTGCAGCTGAAGGAACCACTCAGAATGATGGGACAGCCAAGCTGATCCTTGAACACCCCAGCAAACAGCCAAGAGCTCAGAATGACAGTGAGTCCCCCCGAGGCCATGCCAAGTTCCCTTCAAATGCATGAATTGTGCTACTGGCAGTTACTGTGTGTATCTTCCGCACACAGAACCAAAGCAACGGTTCATGGGGGGGTACTTAGGAATTTTTAAGGAAGGGTCCATAGCTCAGTGCATAGAGTGTTTTGTTATCCCCCAAATGGAAAGTAAGCGAGGTCCCACCCAAAGAGGATTGGCAACTTAAGTTGACAAAATATGCACAACTTGCAGATTTAACATAAAGAATAAGAGCAAGAAGAACATACGTTTAAAGAAGATTGGAACGCATTTATTGAATATATGGAAAATAACTGTATACAGCTGAAAACGCTGGCAGCATTAATAATAATAATAATAATAATAATAATAATTAATAATTTATTTGTACCCCGGCCTCCCTGGCCTAATCTCTCTGGGGCCTGGGATCTTCAGAGTGTTGTTAATTTTTGATGAATGTAAAAGTGGAAAACTGATTTGAATGGTTTTAGTAAAATATGCAGGGATGTATGATATGTAAAATGAACCATGAGAAGCGAGAAAGGGAAGCCATTGGATATTTTAAAGTTTGTAAAATGTTTATTTGAAATTGTAAAATTATTAAAATAAAAAGTGCTGGGAAACAGACCGGGAAAGTGTGGACCCATACCTAGAATGCACAGGGCAAAAGGTAAGTGTGGATAAGCCCCTAGATAACCTTTGCCACTTTCTGTAAGTAAAAACCAAAGATCCCCAACTTTTAAATGAACGTCAGGCAACCAAGACCATGATAGCTACAACATACCAGACCCAAGGAGGATCCGGAAATTATCTCCATTTGGCAGTCACAGCTATGGAACTCAAGGCTGGAGACAACTTGCCTATCAATTTCAACCTGAAGTGCAACAACCAAGAAGTGCTGGATCAGATCCAAAGTTCCACCTATATGGTAAGTACTGCGCAGAATGGAAGCCTGAGGGCCAAGTCTCTAAACACCTGTTAATATTGAAGGTGTTGGTGCGAGAGGGAAGAGGGAAGTCTTCAGCCATGTGTCTGGTCCTCATGGAAAAACAGGTTTCAGTATCTTTCCTACAGCACCTGCCTTCTTGGCTGCTTTGGGTTAAGCTTCACATTATGATGACACTTAGAAAGGCATTCCCCAGAGATGGAAGGAAGACAGAGTCCTGACCAGAGAAGAATGGCTGATAAAGATGATGGATTACAGTCATACCTCGGTTTAAGTACGCTTTGGTTTGAGTACTTTCAGTTTAAGTACTCCGCGGACCCGCCTGGAACAGATTAATCCACTTTCCATTACTTTCAATGGGAAAGTTTGCTTCAGGTTAAGTGCCACTTAATTCTTTACTATTAAAGAATTAATTTACTATTTAAGTAAAGAATTACTATTACTATTACTTTACTATTTAAGTAAAGAATTAATTTACTATTAAGTAAAGAATTTGTAGAGAGGGAAGTGCGATTAAGATTAGAATAATTGTGGGAAGAATAGTTCATACTACTTCTACTTCTTGAGCATCTATAGCAGGCATGTCCAATAGGTAGATCGTGATCTACAGGTAGATCACTGGACACCTGTGGTAGATCACTGGTAGATCATTGGCTCCCCCCAAAGAAGCTGAACAACTGCGGCTCCCCTAAAAAAAGCTCAACATTTTACCTCCTCCCTGAAAAAACTCAGCAACTTAGACCTGAACCCAAAAAAGGGGGTAGATCACTGCCAGTTTTTAACTCTGTGAGTAGATTGCAGTCTCTTGGGAGTTGGCCACCCCTGATCTATAGTATTGGTGTGTGTGAGTTTTGTTGATAATATAAGGCTAATAATATATAGTACTAAGGCATTGATTTAAAAAAACAAATATTAATGCACTGTACACCGAAATGGCGAAAATGACCAGGAAGATCAGAAATCAAGAAGATAGAAATTTTACTAAAGAATGGGAAAAAATTATAATTTACCTCAGAGAACACTGTAAACAACTAAAAACTTTGGCAGGACTGTAACACTTGTAATGTAACAAGAACTATGGGAAAATAGGGATTTTAAAGAAAATGTAGAATTTTAAATGATGCAGTTAGAGGGAAGTCCAAGGATTCATGGAATCCTATATGTATGATTATTTGAATATAAATGTAAATTGCAAAAATCACTAAAAAATTGTAAAAAAGGAAGAAAAAAGGCATTCCCCAAAATAAGCTTTTCCATGTCGCAGTGCTCCATGAGGTGAAAAACATTTGCATTACACTTGTTATGTGAGTTAGTCCAATTGCATGGAGTTTTGTTCAAACCAGTCTATGCTTGCTAACCTGCTTCACGTTAAACAGGATCTCTTGTTCACCACCAGATCTGCAACATTTATTATGTTTCCTCTTCTCCATGAATACAATCAATCTCCTTTAGAACTTGTAAATAATGCCTTCCAAAAATTTCATATAAAATGTGCATATATTAGGAGAAATTTTGAATTTTCATGAGGTATTTTAAAATGGCAAACTAATGTAGAAATGTGGATAATTGAATTTTAGATGAGAAAAATGATAAAATTGAAGAAACAAAAATAAATATAAAATATAAACTCGGAGAAACAAAAATAGACAAATTCTTCCATCCTACCAAATATGTGTTTCCTAAAAATGAACACCTGTCACCGTACAGCCCCCTTCCTTGGAGGATTTGTACTGCCATATCACAATCCTGGCTTTTCATGAAGACGAGGTTGCGACGAACCCCCTCGCCGACATTGCCAATAGATTATGAGACGAAAGGGTACAGGGGTAAAGCAATCCCCACTCTATTCCTTACCCCTTAAAATAAACCCCTCAATTCTGGGCTTCTCAGTGAAGAGAGTCTAATTCCAGCTTTCGTGGCCTGATCTCACAAACACTCAGGGCTATTTGAATGAACAACCTCTTGCCTACAGAACAGGGACTCCCTCAACTCAGATCCCCACTGTATCAGTCTGCCATATCACCCTGGCAAACTTGTGGCACTCTAAGTTTTCACCATACTGCCCTTCCTGTGTGACTCTAGGACACAAACTATCCCCTTTTCCTTAGGTACGTTTTGCCCTTTTCTGAGTCTCCACCTCTGTGAGTTTTAATACGCTGCTGGAATAACCAAGACGATACTCCTTGGCACAAAAAGAAGATGAATTTTATTTTCTTGAGAACATAGGTTTTTATTTTCTTAACGATGCATAAGTTTACAAGCTTAGTTACAGTTATACATTAACTGTCAGACTTTTAACTTCAAGTTATCCTAAGCCTAACCTAAACCACCACTATCCTGGCCCCACACCCGTCTTCTTCCCTCTTCGTCACCACACTCCCCACTCTTCCCCTTCCAACTGCCAAAACGGTTATTCCCTCCTTTTTAAACCGGGCACCATCCCGCCTCCTAAAGATGCGCTGTCAGTTAAGTTGGAGGTGGATTAACTCTTTCTAATCCAGGGTGTAATAAATCTTCCATCCTGAGGCTAATCCGTTACAGAAGGTCAGTTAGGGGAGCTGAAGAGAAAGCAGGTTATACAACAGCAGTGACAATGGCAGGGCTGATGGAAAGGAAAGACACTGAAAATGGAAAGAAGTGGAAGAGGTCCGAACCGATTGGGAAGGGATTTTTGCGCCACTGAAATTCTACTCAATATTGATCCAGAGTAGATTCCAATGTATAGCAGAGTAAAAACTTAAACACGTTGCAGTATTCTCAATAATAATAATAAAAAGACCAGAGGCAATTACTGTATATTTCATCCAGCAGAGCTTCACTGCTACTGAAGGTGAATGAGCATAATGGTCAGAAATCCAATACATTCAGGATTGGCACTGTCCATAAGAAATCCAGTTGCAGCAGACTTAACTTAAACTTACAACAACTTACAATAAGACTAAACTTTACAGAACACCACACCAGAAGGAAAAGAGAGAATGAAACCCAGGCCCCTTCTGGCCTCACTATTATAGTCAACATGACCTTGACTGAAAGAGATAACAGAACCAGTTTTAGCCAACTGTACTCAGCTTCTCTGAAGGAATAACCCAAACATCACAAACCTTCTACTTGTTTCTCTTCCACACAGAGAAGCTTCCAGAATCCTCTTGAATTTATTAGAATAGGAAAGCTCTCTACACATCAGATCAATACTTTCTGCACCAAGAAATGCAAACTGACAGTTTGTTTCTACTTTTTAAAATGTCAACAAGGAGAAATAGCAGAGATGGGTACAAAAGAGAAGCTAACACTAAAATGCTACTATAACAGAGTTTTTTCTCAGTTCTCTTCTCGCTATAGTGAAACCTTGCATTAAACTGCCGCTTTTCCTCCTCAGCCCCCCCCCCTCAATCTCTGCTCAACCTTGGCCATTGTTGAAAACCAACATTTTCCTGTCAGCGTCTCCATCCCTGCCTCTGCTTCCTTTCCTCAGCTGCCTTGTGTGTGAGAGATAAAGGATTCAGAGCCCTCAAATATTCCATAGTACTTTCACAGAATGTATATCCTGGCATCATATGCTGTCCTCAACACGAAGTTCCAGATTCAGTCAAGTAATTTAGAACAGGTATTTTATTAACAGGCAAACATCCATAGATATACAACTGAACTGAACCTTCTCTAAATGAACAGGCTAACTGACAGGCTTGCTTTTAAGATGGCAGTATATTCATCTTAAGCATATCCGATTTATGTGCTCCAAATTTCACTGGCTGAAGCGAGGCGGCAGCGGCGGAGCTGCCTCCGCCGAGGGGCGGCAGGGAAGAGGAACAGGGCTACCTTCCACCCACACTCTCCTTCAAGTGACAGCGAGCACAGACAGCGCTGCCCCACAATGCAAATGAGGTGCCGTGGAGCATTGTGGGGCAGCACTGTCTGTGGTCGCTGTCCCTTGAAGGAGTGTGGGCAGGCGCTGCCCCACAATGCTCTGTAGGCAAACCTTCTGTCGGGGCGGCAGCTAGGGCTCCCTGGACTGCAGCGCCGCTCCGCCGCTTCGGCCAAGCAGGCAGAGCACAGCTGGCAGCGTCCCTGCCTGTCGCGCCGCGCCCTCCAGCTGCCCGCTGCGCCTGGCCCTGCCCGGCGGAGCGCAAGGGGCACCCGAGGGATCATCGTGCCACGGCGCCCGATACACTTAAGACAGCCCTGGCGGGAAGGTAAACAGCATTTCCATGCGCTCTTGTTTCTGTCACGGTGTTCCGTTCCGCCAGAAGCGGTTTAGAAGCGGTTTTATTTTATTAAAAAATAAAATAACAATCCAGAATTTCCCCACTTTTAACCAAATTGCATTTGTTAGTTTTGTTAAGAGATGCTGTTTATATTTCCCATAAAGTTATGTTTTTGTTGGGATGTTAGCATTTCCCATAATCTCTGTTTTTGCTCACTGAACTAAAAACCTCAAACATGTATCCTTCTTGGCAATAAGGTCCCTTACATGATCCAATAAAAGAACCCAAGGAGTTGGATGGTATATTTATGGTATATTTATAATTTGATATATGGTATATAAATTTTGTATATGGTATATAAATGTGATTTATTTATAATTTATGGTATATTTATAATCAATAATCCACCTTGCTCTGTTTGTCCACCTCTGTTTAATAGCATAAAGTTGACACTGAGATAGATATACAGTAGCTACATCTTCAGTGTGTGATGCCCCCTTCTGTTTAACTGTTCCTACTTGTAGGCTTATAATTTATTTATAAAATATATTTATATACAGTGGTACCTTGGTTCCTGAACAGTTTAGTTGATGAACAAATCAGTTCCTGGATGCCGCAAACCCGGAAGTAAACGTTTGTGAACGTTTTTCAGAAGCTAAACATCTATTTTGGCTGTCGGCATTGTTTCCGGGGCCAACAGAAGCCGCCCCTTGGTTTTCAAACGTTTTGGAAGTCGAACAGACTTCTAGAATGGATTGCGTTTGAGAACCAAGGCACCACTGTATTGCTATTCATAGAAAAAATCAGAGCAGTTGACAACAATTGTATGTAAAGTCATAGAATAAAAACCACATAACAATGTTAAAATCAGAAATCAGCCAACTATTGCGGAAAGGTATATTTAACAGTAGGCCTACATTGGCCTGTCAGATTTGAAAGGTTTTCTGCAGACATTTAAAAATTGAAACCGAATGTTCCTGGTTTGAGTCTTCTCTGATTATAGAAGATGATGACTGTATACAAATTTCAGAAATAATTTGAGGCGAGTATGCTTGACAAATATCTCTTTATATTTTGCATTAATTAAGATGTCTAATGTTAAAGAGGCAAATGCTGAGCTGAAATAGATAAAAAATGTGGCACATTAACTGATATTCTAATCCTAAAATTGTGTGGTTCTTCTGTCTTTAAAAACAAAAATTTAAAAGTGTTCTAATGCCATGAAATGGCCTTAGCAAATTGTGTGATTTGAGAAATGTTGCATTAGACCTTTTATTTGCCCTAAAGATAGCTTGGCACATTGTTCTCATGCTTCAAAATTACCATGGAAACCAAAAGGAGTAGGTATTTCCTTTACCGTATTACTTTACGAAAGCTTGAAGTCTATATTCTAGACCTGTGAGTTGCTTGCCAATAGTTAACTGTGGGGTGGTAGATGGCATCTAGTTCTCTGTATAATGTTTTGGGCCAAAGAAAGGCTTGGTAGCTAAATTTTGTGTATCTGCCATTAGACGCAGGAAACAAGAACTTCTCAAAGGAAATTAGTGGGGGTATGCAAATATTTGATTTTAATTTAGGTTCTCTAACTTTAAATTGATGTTTCATTTGTAATGTTCTCTGTATCCTTCTCATGTTCTGTTATTTGATTGCTGTATGAGTTGAAGCTGGTCTGTGACCGTTTTAATAAATTTGATTTGATTTGAAGGCTTGACAGCAAAATGAGAGAAGTGCTGATATCCAGAGTTTGGCAGGGTGATGAAGTTTTTAGCTTTCTGTTAAAGGTAGGAATGACTTGTTAATCAGGCCATGACATGTGGCTCCTTCTGTCAAATGTTGCAGCCTTCAGGGAATTTTTCTCATTCCCAGGTGCGCAGCCTGGGAGTCATTTTGGACTCACAGCTGTCCATGGAGGCGCAGGTCAATTCTGTGTCCAGGGCAGCTGTTTATCAGCTCCATCTGGTACGCAGGCTGAGACCCTACCTGCCCGCAGACTGTCTCGCCAGAGTGGTGCATGCTCTAGTTATCTCTCGCTTGGACTACTGCAATGCTCTCTATGTGGGGCTACCTTTGAAGGTGACCCGGAAACTACAACTAACCCAGAATGCGGCAGCTAGACTGGTGACTGGGAGCAGCCGCTGAGACCACATAACACTGGTCCTGAAAGACCTGCATTGGCTCCTAGTACGTTTCCGAGCACAATTCAAAGTGTTGGTGCTGACCTTTAAAGCCCTAAACGGCCTCGGTCCAGTATACCTGAAGGAGCGTCTCCACCCCCATCGTTCTGCCCGGACACTGAGGTCCAGCGCCGAGGGCCTTCTGATGGTTCCCTCACTACGAGAAGCCAAGTCACAGGGAACCAGGCAGAGGGTCTTCTCGGTAGTGGCACCCACCCTGTGGAATGCCCTCCCACCAGAGGTCAAAGAGAACAATTACCAGACCTTTAGAAGGCATCTCAAGGCAGCCCTGTTTAGGGAAGCTTTTAATGTTTGATGGATTTTTGTATTTTAATATTTTGTTGGAAGCTGCCCAGAGTGGCTGGGGGAACCCGGCCAGATGGGTGGGGTATAAATAAATAAATAAATAAACAAATAATCATAATTATTCCCATTAAGTTTGTTTAGCTTTCAGACAGAGATGGCCACAGGAAGTATTTCACAGAGGATTCACGTTTGTAACTAGAGATGTGTAACTAGAGATGTGCACTCCAACATATTGTTGAGGTGCTTGGCTAGCTTTACAGTTATACAATAATATCTCCACGAATGTCCGCCTCGTCTAGCGTCCATTCTGGCGAACATCCGCAGCAAACCCGGAAGTACCGGAATGGGTTACTTCCGGGTTTGCTGCTTGCGCATGCGCAGAAACACTAAATCGCCTTGCCCTGCGTCCTTTTCAGCTAGCGGCTACTGCTCTGGAACGGATCCCGGTCGCAAAACAAGGTGCGGCTATACCTTGGTTTTTGAACAGCTTAGTTCCTGAACGTTTTGGCTCCCGTATGTTGCAAACCCAGAAGTGACTGTTCCTTCCAGCTTGCGAACTATTTTTGGAAGCCGAACGTCCGACAGGGCTTCCACAGCTTCCTGTAGCCAATCAGAAGCCGTGATTTGGTTTTTGAACCTTTTGGAAGTTGAATGGACTTCCATAACGGATTCCATTAGACTTCCTAGGTACCACTTTACTTCCTGCTCCAAGACTACCAGTGTTGCAAGGGAGACCAAGGAGCGTGTCTTGGCTTAGCTGCTGCCGCCGCCTGCAATATGGAAATATCTCACAGAGGTTCCTGTAGGCATCCCACATTTTATTGTCATTAACAGTGCAGCCTGTGGTATGGTAATAAACTGGTATTTTGATGTGGTGTTCCGTTATATTATTTTCAAAGCTTCATGTTCAAGAGGTGAACATGTAAGTCTCAGCATCTTTGAAGTTAATTTACAGTGGTACCTCGACTTACAAAGGCGATCCGTTCCGCGGCGCTCTTCGGAAGTCGAAAACTTTGGATGCCAAAGCGTCCATTTTGCGCATGCACAGACTGCGTGCACGGCAAAAATACTTCCGTATTAGTCGAAACCTTCGGAAGTCGAGGCATTCGTAAGTTGAGGTACCACTGTATTTGAACTAAAATGACTTAGGGCTCCTTATTGCCTTCTTTGCATATGAAATGAATGAGTATTTAATAAATATTACGTGGATCACTTCCGGATTCTTTCTTCAGGGGTTGGTGTTGTATGCTTTATATTTCAATTGTTTGAAGGGCCCTTCTGTTCTCTGCTTCTCAAACTTATGTTCTCCTCCTCCTCCCTAACCCCCCTCCCATGTCACAAGGAAGAAGGCAGAATGTGAACTGGTACGAAGACAAAAAAAACCCGCTGTCCCTATGAGCCCCATCTCTCAGAGCTGGACCCCACCTTTGAGATGTACACAACAGCTGTGAAGCAGGGCACAGTGTGAAGCAGGGCACCGCTGTTTCCAGGACCTGTGCTCACCTCTTGAGCCACTCAGTGAGTCTGAGAATGTGTGTGACAATGGTGAGTTTTTGGGAGATTTGACACCTTCTGCTGTGACTTAAAGGTTACTAGCTGTACCCATGGGGGAGGGATTCTACCAGGGCAGTCTCGAGCAGGTCGCGCGCCCTGGTGCTGAGGGGCAGAGATTGCTCCGGCGCCCCCGACCTCGCAGGGCGCAGCATGGTTTCCGCGTGGCTTTGCCATGCGGCGCCCTGCCTACCGGCCCGGCGCCCTAGCACACCGTGCCACCGGGGGTCTACCTAGAGCCGGCCCTGGATTCTACTAATCACTGTCATATACAGTCGACTGTTTTTAATTGTGGAATTCCAAAAGTATTTCGAAAGTGGCAGCACCCGGGTTTTCTGTGAGTTTTCAATCAAGATTGCGAAAAGTGTTTTCTGACTGTATTGGCTGCTTTATGAGCTACTGTATTTGATTCCTGGTGGAACAGCCAGGGCCAGATTTAGGTTTGATGAGGCCCCAAGCTACTGAAGGTAATGGGGCCCTTTATATGTCCAGCTGTCCTTTGTCAACAACAAATTGCCGCTGCTTTTTGTGTTGAATATATATTATATGGTAATTTATGGACCTAATAGGTATCTAAAGCCATTCGCACATGTTCCCATGCAACCAGTCAGTGCAGAATGTAGGCACCCTATATATAGAAATGAGCAAACCCATGATATTTTAGGGAGCCGGCTAGCAGGCGGGGCCCATTACTTACATCATAGGAGCCTGCACAACACAAAACACTGGAGGAGAGGAGCTGCTCTGTGCCATGATTGAGGGTGTGACAGCTTATGCTCAGACAGAGCCTGAGAATGGACAGCCCAGTAGCATGGAGGCCATGGAAAGTGTGGAATACATTGAAACAAAAAAAGGTAGTTTCTGCCTCCTATTCTTGAGTGGGCCAGGTGTGGTCAGAAGGCACATTTCCACTAAACTGCCTAGCTGTAACCTGGTGTGTGAGTGGCAGTTCCTGCTATGGGTGAGGGAGGGCAGGATTCTCTCCCAGCCATTCACCTCCAAAACCAAAAGAAATATATTCCAAGCGCTCTGCTTTTTATGTATTTTAATATTTTGGGCAGAATGTAAATATGATGATGATGATGATGATGATGATGATGATGTAATAATAATATGCTTATGAATCTGTCTCCTGGATCTTCCCAACAAGTATCCCCTTTTAGTTCTGCTGCTGCTGCTGCTTCCTTCTGTAAATACGTTTTGTAAGAGGCACACCTGCAGTTTAGTTCAATACTTCGCTCTCCCTCGTAGCAATTCTACAAAAGCAGAGTAACAAAGCCATGGCTTTACAGCTGTGGCATGAAGAGCCAAGTTGGTCTCTAGGAGCTGGATTACAAGGAAGTAGTTGCTAGTGAAGCACGAACGGTAGAGGAAGTTGATGGTTGGGGTCCACCTGTGTGAAGTATTACTGTCAGGAGGCATACAGTAGCCTGAAACATTATGTCCAAACTTAAGTAGATCATCTGAACAGTAGCACATGAAAATAGGAAGGTATGTGTTTTAACAACTAATCCAGAATGTGGCAGCTAGACTGGTGACTGGGAATGGTTGCCGAGACCACATAACACTGGTCTTGAAATACCTACATTATCTCCCAGTATGTTTCTGAGCACAATTCAAAGTGTTGGTGCTGACTTTTAAGGCCCTAAATGGCCTCGGCCCAGAATACCTGAAGGAGCACCTCACTGCGAGAAATGAGGTTACAAGGGAGCAAGCAGAGGGCCTTCTCAGTAGTGGCACCCACCCTCACATCAGATGTCAAGGGAATAAACAACTATCTGACTTTTAGAAGACATCTGAAGGCAGCAGCCCTGTTTAGGGAAGTTTTTAATGATTGATGTTTTAATGTTTTTTTAATCTTTTGTTGGAAGCTGTCCAGAGTGGGCGGAGTATAAATAAAAAATGATGATGATGGATCTGTGTGTCTTATCCCTGAAGCATACCTATGTTTGCCACTTGTGCCCCAAAAGCAGAAAACAGCCAACCTTTGCAAAGCTTCTTTATCTAGACCAGGCACCCCCAAACTCGGCCCTCCAGATGTTTTGGGACTACAACTCCCATCATCCCTAGCTAACAGGACCAGTGGTCAGGGATGATGGGAATTGTAGTCCCAAAACATCTGGAGGGCCAAGTTTGGGGATGCCTGATCTAGACTTCTTGAGACCACAGGTGTGACAGTGTGAGTGGTTATTTGAAGTAAGGGTTCATGTAAATATAGGATGTGTGTACTTTTGGAGTGGAATGTGGTAGGTAGTTGCTCCTTTCTGCTTTCCACCGTTGAGCCCCTCCAGCCTCTAGGCCAAGCCCAGAAAACTGATCACAACGCCAATGAGCTTCTGGCCTGTTTAGAATTGTGTTGCCATTCCTGCCCGACCGGGTACAAAAGATTCCTGGAAGGAGTGCATTTTAAACATGACTGGCCCTTGGCTAGCTCCTCTATTTGCCCCCCCCCCCCGGCTCTGTATAACCTCTGGAATCTCCAGGCAAAGGGTTCCAGCATTCAGAATTGCAATGTTGTTTTGTGATTGCCGACAGAAATCAAGTTGTTTGAGCTCAAAAAGGAGGAGCCGCAGCCCCCAACAGAAATAAAGACACCCTGTGACCCAGAGCCAGCCCCTGAGAGTGGGGGGCTGGAACCAGAGCCTAAACCTGAGGAGGAGACAGATGGCAACAACATGTCCTCCATTATCTGTGAGATTCCAAAGGAATCTGAAAAGTGAGTGAGCAGCAGCAGAGGATTGTGGCTGCTGTGTTCAGGGGGAGGGAGTGGCTCTGGCTCCTGGACTCTCTGCTTCTCCCGGGAAAGTAGATTGGGGGAAATGCTTTTCTTCTGTCTCTTACAGTCCTGTGCATGCAGCTATGCCAACTTTGGGAATCCTGCTCACCTTCCCAGTACTGCTACCATGACCACCCATTGTCTGGATGCAAAGCTCTGTGTGGTTTAATTATTACACTTAACAAACGTGTAGAGTTACCTTTTCAATTAGAGTAAGCTGGGTATACTTGATTTTTTTTTTCAAGCCCTTCCTTGGTCCACTTGCCACTTGTTTCTGGATTGTTTGCATTTTCATACTCTTCTTCGCATCTATGAAATTGAGGTTTTCAGGATTTGGGAGATTCACTTTGTTCTATGATACATTAGGAGAAGGTCCCTGAATTTGAGGGACCTACGTCTATATGTAGAGCACAGTCTGATATATAGGTAGGAATTTCTTCTGAAGTTGCTGTTTTCAGTTTGGTCTCCTGGGATGCAAGGGCAAAAGATACAGTGGTTATGGGTCCTTGCTGGCAGCCTTAATTCTATTTTTCTTCCTTGAGGAGGAGGAGGAGGAGGAAAATGAGGTGTGTGATGGATGCAGATGGAATGCTGGAAATGTTCCATTGTCCCTATGAAGGATGCACCCAGCTCTATGTAGCACTTAGTAGTTGCCAGGTACAGTCCCCACTCCCACCCCTGCATTTTATTCTGTTCCAAGTTGGAGAGGGTGGCAAATAGCAGAAGTAGCAGAGTTGTGCCAAATGCCTAGTTGCTTCCTTTTTTTAACCCTTTGTTTGCCTGTGATATCCTGGCCTCTGCAAAACACATTTAAGCAACCTTGAGCTTAAATGTTTCATGGACTTGATGGGGCATAATAAATGGTGAGGCCCTTTTCTCCAGGCCTACTCGCTAGCTTATAAACCAGTGAAGGCTCTGAGCGACAAGGAGGATTGTTCTAATTTAGTTTAGGATTCATGTCTTTGTAATAGGGCGATCGGAGCTTCCCAATATTGTATCTTCAAGGAGCCATGTTCATCCCATCTCTTTATTTGCACAGAGCCATGTTAACCTTGTTCACCAAAAAGGAAAGACGAAGGTGTGTCCCCACCCAGGTTGTGGCAAGAAGTTCTACCTGCCCAACCATCTCCGGAGGCACGTGATAAATCACTCAGGTATGTTGCTAGTTCCAAGGCCTCCTTGGATGTGATGCAGCTATAAGGCCAGGCTCTCTGCTTCTGTATCCTGCCTCAGAGGAGCTCTTGCTCCCATCAGCACGTAACCACAGTCTTCCATAAATTGCTGGAGTTGACTACATGGGACATCCCAGGCTTGCTCCTCCTGCACTTGTGACATCCTTTAAATCAAAGTCTGTAAAGCGTCTCACATATGGAGTGCTAGAGATGCTGTGACCTTAATGACAGAGCTTGCAGTCTCAGCATTACTTAGCACTGCACTTGCTGTTGGGACCAGCGCCTTTTCAAGTTCCCCTAGGTGCTCATCATGTGTTGCTCCTTGCTGCTGTCTCCGATGCAGTGGTACTCTTTGCCCCATCCCCTAGGGGTCCTAGCAAATTGGGTCCTGTCTGCGACATTTAAGCCTGTTGCACACTTTGCCATACAATCTCACACTGGGTTACAACAATATACTTAATATACAGTTATAAAAACAAATAACACCGTTCAGCGTTTCTCAAACTTGGGTCACCAGCTGTTGTTGGACTACAACTCCCATCATTCCTGACCACAGATCCTGCCAGCTAGGGATGATCCAACCACAGCTGGAGACCCAAGTTTGAGAAACATTGGCTGCAAGTATAAAACAAGTACAGTCGTACCTCCGCTTATGTATCCGCTCTGGATACATAATCTTCGGGATGCGAACGCAGCAAACACGGAAGTATTTTTCTGTTGTTGTTTTTTTAAAGGAATCTTTATTGAATATTTCAAATAAAAGTACATATGTACAATTTGCACACACATATCCATAAAAAAGATGTTTACGAATCATGTTTCAAAACATTCATGACAAAAAAAGAAATCTTTAATCAAAGAATATAGACAATTTATATAGATAAACACAGAAAAGTAGAAAGAAGGAGAGAAAAGAAAGAGAAAAAGTGAAGAGCAGAAAAGTTAGAGAAAGCAGAGGGGGGAAAAAAGGAAAGGGAAAAAAAGAAAAGAAAAGAAAAGAAATAGTATTGACTTCCACCGCTTCGTCATACAGTAAGTAAATTAATACGTTTTTAACTTAACTGTCTTTTTGTCCTTTTGTCAACACTAAAATCAATTTTTCTTGTTTTCATCCTATAAACCTTTCATTTCATCAGGAAGTATTTTTCTGGACTTCACCACGCGTGCATGTGCAGAAAGGCACGCATGCGCAGAAGAGGTCCTCCTCGGGAGGTTGCAAATTCCTCGGGATGTGGCCAGACCTCTGGAACGGATCCCATTCACAACTGGAGGTACCACTATAATTGAGAAGTTCCTAATTGAAGGAACACTGAAAATTCAGCAAGAGATGGGTGTTACCTGCTCAACCCAGGACCTTGTGGGAGGCAATAGGTCCCAGGTCTGCAGGCTGTACTGACCTGTTCATTTCCTTCTCATAGGAGTCCGTGAATTTACCTGTGAGACCTGTGGGAAATCCTTCAAGCGGAAGAACCACCTGGAAGTCCATTGTCGAACACACACACCCCTGATTGAGGGGAGGCTTGCAGTGCTATCACATGGCCTTCTACAAAGGGCAAGATAAAGGTAAAGGGGCCCCTGACCATCATGTCCGTGTCCGACTCTGGGGTTGCGGCGCTCATCTTGCTCTATAGGCCGAGGGAGCCGGCGTTTGTCCGCAGACAGCTTCCGGGTCATGTGGCCAGCATGACAAAGCTGCTTCTGGCGAACCAGAGCAGCACACGGAAACGCTGTTTACCTTCCCACTGGAGCGGTCCCTATTTATCTACTTGCACTTTGATGTGCTTTCGAACTGCTAGGTTGGCAGGAGCTGGGACCGAGCAACAGGAGCTCACCCCTGCAGGGATTCCGTTGCAGGGATTCGAACCGCCGACCTTCTGATCAGCAAGCCCTAGACTCTGTGGTTTAACCCAGCGTTTCTCAACCGCTGTTCCGCGGCACACTACTGTGCCGCGAGACGCTGGCTGGTGTGCCGCAACATGCGGCGACGAGAAGGGCGATTTGCATTGTCACAGAGAGGAGAACTACCGTACCTATGTGCGGAGAACCTTCTCAGCATGGCAGCGTTTGAGCGCGCCCTTCACAAGATGGCGGCGATTCCTGTCATAACCCGCCTGCCTGCCCCGCCCGCACCACCACCACTCTCCGCTCTCTCTTTTATCTCTATGGTTCCTCCCTCCTCCTCCTCAGGCGACGAGAGAGGGAGCCTCGCTACCAGCGCCTGAGGAAGAACTCCTAGCATGTGCTTGCCCTGCACGGCGCCTGGCTCAAACCCCTTCCTTTTCCCCACGAGCAGGGACAGCGCTACCTCCCCGCCAAGCAGGCTCGGGGTTTCCCACCTTCCTCCACCGCACCGAGAGACAGGCGCTGCTTTGGCCACCCCTCCGCTGTGCGCAGAGGGGCCGACACCGTCAGCGTGGCCATGACACTGCCGAGACCCAGGTCCGGGTGGAGGAAGGCCACCGACGGACCCCGCACCTGAGCTCCCTCGCCTCCCGCCATGGCCACGCCGACGGTGTCGGCCCCTCTGCGCACAGAGGAGGGGTGGCCGAAGCAGCGCCTGTCTCTCGGGGCGGTGGAGGAAGGCGGGAAACCCCGAGCCTGCTCGGCGGGGAGGTAGCGCTGTCCCCGCTCATGGGGAAAAGGAAGGGGTGTGAGCCAGGTGCCGTGCAGGGCAAGCGCATGCTAGGAGTTCTTCCTCAGGCGCTGGCAGCGAGGCTCCCTCTCTCGTCGCCTGAGGAGGAGGAGGGAGAAGCCGCCACGACGACGGAGGCGACACTTGCCGGCTGAGGGAGTTTGTGAGAAGCCGACAGAGCCGCCCTTCGCAATGGTGAGAGCGACGGAGAAGCGAAGGGACGGGGGGTTGGGGGGTTCCGCTGCCTCCGGGACTCCTGACCGCGTCCCTCTCTTCTCTCTCCCGGCAGCCTGGCCCCAATCCCAGCGCCACCAACGTGGGCGCCACCGGAGCCGGGCCTTCGCTCCGATGCCCCCCGGAGGCCGGGCCTTCGCGGAGCCATGGGAGCGCTTCCATGGCTGCGGCTGTTTGACTCCCAAAATGGATAAAAGCCCCCCCCCTCCAAACAATGACTACCATCAGTGGACATAAGAACAAAAAATCGTCTGGAACGGATTAATCCACTTTCCATTACTTTCAATGGGAAAGTTCGCTTCAGTTTATGAACGCTTCGGTTTATGAACAGACTTCTGGAACCAATTGTGTTCATAAACCGAGGTACCACTGTATAGTCAATATAGGGCGGCACAGAGTTAATTTTTTTAACTTTTTTAATGGTGGTGTGCCTCGTGATTTTTTTCATGGAACAAGTGTGCCTTGGCTCAAAAAAGGTTGAGAAACACTGGTTTAACCCACAGTGCCACCTGGGTCCCCTCTACAAAGGGCAGCGCTAGCTACAATATGGAGCTGGATTTAAGCAATGAATTAACCTGAATGGCTCTTTCCTTTCAACCTTGTTAAGAACGTAATGTTAAAGGTGCCTTGGAGAGGCAGCACAGAACCGTCTCTGGGTATAATAACAGTCGCACCTCTTGTGGACACGGCTCCCTCTTTGGCTACATCTGGTCAGACACAGTAACTGGTTGACACCCATTCTCTGATTTTTAAGGGTGCTATGTGCATGCAGTGTGAAAGGTTGGCAGCAAGCGGTGATGGCCTATTGCCTTGCCTGTGGGCTCTCTACTGCTGCCATGTTCTTGAATGCAGCGAGGTGATGACGGCTTCTCTCCACAGGTGTGAGATCTGTGGATACCAATGCTGGCAGCAATCTTCTCTCAACTGGCACATGAAGAAGCATACCTCAGAAGCCCAGTACAGCTTTGCTTGTGGGCACTGTGGAAAGCACTTTGAGAAATTGGACAGTTCCACAAGCTAAAGAGCCACAAAGCTGCCTGATCCTGACTATGAACCTCTTTATTGATTGCCCCATTACAGGTTTCTAACCAACGGAGGGCACTTCTTGTACATTCACAGCTGGAAATGCAGAGCCGTCTTTACCTTTGGGTCCCCCAAACTAATTAGGACAGGCACTAGTAGTATTAAGATGCAAGTAATAAATAACACTAGGGTTTTGTAAGCGTTCATTGTTTTAATTTTTCGGTTTGTTGACATTTTGTGTGCTCTGTGTTATTTCATGAGTCACATGTATTCAGTTCGTTGTTAGCTGTATTTATATTATACAACTTTGTAAAAAAAATATTTGTATAAAAAGAGAGATACATATTATTTATTTTTAATTGGTGCCATATTCCATTAAAATATTTTTGCACAGCATATGCATTTCATTCGTTTGTATATATTCTGATCCAAATTTTTCTTGCCTTGTATTAATACTCAGCCACCCTATTTAGGCAAAAATTCCTGATCCAGATACTTTAAGTCAGTGGTAGCTAACCCCTGGGCCATTCGTCAGACCCCACCAATTTTGGTACAGTGGCAAAAGGGGCTGGTGGAAATGTCAGGCAGAACATTGCTGGAGTTAATGGAAAGGTTTAAATGGAGCTTTAAACTTGTCTGCAGGCTGCCCACTGGCAGTACAAGGTGGGCCGCAGAGGGGCCCGAGGGAGAGGCGCTGCACGCTCGGAGGGAAACGTGGGGGGCGCCCGAGGGATCCCCGCACCACGGCTCCATTTAAGCTTAAGACGGCCCTGTGGAGATGTGATGTGTGCTGCCTACTGCAACAGAGGGTTGCGTCCCTTCATCGGTGTGTTGTGCACCAGCTTTTTAAGAGCAGATGGTGACAGGCTTCAACAAGTTTTAGTTCTGTTGTGCAGGTGTTCTCAGGTATCGGGGCGGAGCGGTGGGGAATTGTTCCGAACAGCATCAAATCAGCTCATCTTGTAACTGGAGATTGTGGTGCTACAGCTGTCCTATCTCTCCAAGGGAGGGTGGAATGATGCTGTATTAATAGACAAGAAGCCAATTAAACTACCAGTACTTTTGTTTACTGCTAAACAGCACCTTTGCTTGTCTGAATATTTGATGCTTGGTTTGAGGGTCCATTCGCCTACCACTACTTACAGAGAGGCTGACATCAGTGGGAAAACTATATCAGATTCACATGACCGGTTTGTATCTATTGACTACAATTCAAGATGACTCTTCGGCTGATCTGCACTTTTTTGATCCATTCTCGTGAAAGGTCATATCTCACCAAAAGTAGGTTGATAAGAAGAGTCATAAATCTGCTGTTGGAGACTGCCTCTTTCTTATCCTGCAAGGCTCTTGCATTGGAAGGCAAGCCAGATTTGGCCTTCGTATCCCCTTTTTCTGGAATTGTAGCACCTGCTAAAGCACAGGTTTTTGCCGGTGGGTATGCTCCTGCGTCAGCTTTTCACAAGACAGACCCTTGACTTGCGGGCCTCTGTACCCATCCACTGTAGCCGGCCATATTCAGAGAGTCCTTTGTGAATAGGAGCTGTAGGAATTTGCATGAACCAATTACTGAGAATCTCAGCCATCATTTTTTTTAAAATCCACTTTTAACCCTCAGTAAAATATGTAAAAGGTGGAAAGGTTGGTGATAGGTTTTTAAGCTATAAAGCTTGTTAGGGGTCTCTCTCAAGGTCTGGTATTCACATGGAGAAACTCTTTAGTAGTACCTATTTGTATGTACCGATGAGCATGGCAGAGTGTGCTCCAGGCAGCTTGTCTGGAAAGATTGTCCCTGGTGTGTTGGACAGCAACTCCCATCATTCCTGGCCTTTGGCCATACTGGCTGGGGCTGAGTCCCCAACTCTTCCTTTACCAAAACACAGACTCCCACATATTTGATTAAAACCCCTATATTTTGGATGCAGACTAAGTGCCATACAATATATGTCCGTAGTGTTCCAGTTCTGGTCCTTGGCCGTAGATGGAAAAGCCTGCTTCTGTAGGAAACAAAACTGCCTGGCTTCTGGTCATTTTCACACAGTACTGCAACTCCACTTTGGTATCTGTGACCCAGCTATCATGTCTCCCTGTTTTCTCCTGCACATACAGCTGTGTTATTCCCTGTACTGGAGTGGGATAGGATCGTAAGACTCATAGAACTGTAGAGTTGGAAGGGACCCCAGTTGTCATCTAGCCCAGCCCCCTGCAATGCAAGAACCTCAGCTGAAACATCAATAACAGGTGGCCCCTCCAACCTGTGCTTAAAAACCTCCAAGGAAGGAGAATCCACCAACTTCCAAGGGAGTCCGTTCCACTGTCAAATGGAAACTTTCTTACTTTCAGAAAGTTCATATTGATGTTTAATCAGAATCTCCTTTCTTGTACATTGAATCCATTGGTTCAGGTCCATGATTGGCTGCCCTTCAGGTTTTCCCCAACCCCAGTTTCCAGCAGGAGAAAAGTGACCTTGCCAGACTGGGCCTTTTTCCTCTGTTGAATTCTCAAAGCTACCTACTTTTCTATGTTATACAGGGAACTCCTCTTTTGTGCATTCTGGATCTTTGTGTGTGTAAGCCTGTTCTGCCACCTTCTGGGACTGCAAGTCAGCGGTTGTATGTCAATAGAACATGTGTGCCAGCGGTCGCATCCTGCATTTATATCCTGCCTCCCCCCCCCAATTCTGGAAGTCAAATTCGTATCCCCATAGTTCTCAGCAGTCTCCATCCTACTGTCAGTCAACGAGGATAGCAAGTGGCTCTTCCTGTGTAATTCAAGTCTTGTCCAGCTGGGGGAGTCAGAGCAACAGCCGCTTTGTTAAGAAAAGGTGCTAGCAAGAGAAGTGGAGGAAGGAACTCCACTAAACCCCAGTTACCCACAACATCCAGCCTGGGGCTTGTGGATTGAGCAGTGCTGTGTTCTTCAGGCATGGGTTCTGATTTTGTTTACATAGCTTCCTCCTTTTCCTTTGGGGCAGAGCTTTTCTATGACGGAACCTTTAGGGCAAGGAATCTGGGCCCTCCAGATATTGCAGGACTACAGCTCCCATCATTGCATGGTCAATGGGCCATGTTGCCTGGGGCCAGGGGGAGCTGGAGTCCACACTCAGGTTTCCCCATCCCTCACCACAATTCTTTTTTGAAGTGTTCTTTGCATGTGTTCCCCACCCCTTTCTAAAACCCATTCATCATGTAAGGCCCTCTGCCACCTTCCTGCCTTTTTGGTGTTGCAGCTGACCTTGGAGGTATTTAGAAAGCCAGTGTGGTGTAGTGGTTAAGAGCGGTGGACTCGTAATCTGGTGATCTGGGTTTGAGTCTCCACTCCTCCACATGCAGCTGCTGGATGACCTTGGACTAGTCATACTTCTCTGAAGTCTCTCAGCCTCACTCACCTCACAGAGTGTTTGTTGTGGGGGAGGAAGGGAAAGGAGAATGTTAGCCGCTTTGAGACTCCTTCGGGTAGTGATAAAGCGGGGTATCAAATCCAAACTCCTCCTCCTCCTCCTCCTCCTCCTCCTCCTCCTCCTCCTCCTCCTCCTCCTCCTCCTCCTCTTCAGTCTCCTCAGTCTACTCCCTTTGGGGTTGTTGTTGTTGTTGTTGTTTAGTCATTTAGTCATGTCCAACTCTTCATGACGCCATGGACCAGAGCACACCAGGCACTCCTGTCTTCCACTGCCTCCCGCAGTTTGGTCACCCTTTGGGGTGAGCCGTAGCAAATGATTGTTCTTTGGTGAAACCCCTGCATCTGGAAAGGAAAGTACCCCTGTCTTTGGACCCCAGTAACTTTAATAATTGGGATGCGGGTGGTGCTGTGGGTTAAACCACAGAGCCTAGGGCTTGCCGATCAGAAGGACGGCGGTTCGAATCCCCGCGACGGGGTGAGCTCCTGTTGCTCAGTCCTAGCTCCTGCTAACCTAGCAGCTCGAAAGCACGTCAAAGTGCAAGTAGATAAATAGGTACCGTTACAGTGGGAAGGTAAACGGCGTTTCCGTGTGCTGCTCTGGTTTTCCAGAAGCGGCTTTGTCATGCTGGCCACATGACCTGGAAGCTGTACGCTGGCTCCCTTGGCCAATAACATGAGATGAGCACCACAACCCCAGAGTCGGTCACGACTGGGCCTAATGGTCAGGGGTCCCTTTACCTTTTAACTTTAATATAGGGCAATACTTGGATATGGCCAGTTTTGCTGCCCTTCCTTGAGTGTTTGTCTAGACCAGGCATAGGCAACCTTGGCTCTCCAGATGTTTTGGAACTACAACTCCCATGATCCCTGACCACTAGCCCTGTTAGCTAGGGATCATGGGAGTTGTAGTTCCAAAACATCTGGAGAGCCAAGGTTGCCTATGCCTGGTCTAGACCAACCTCGGTGATCATGGTGCTTCTCTACTCCAAACCTGGCCGCAGCCCTGAGCCTGTGCTCAACTGGAATGGAGGAACAAAGTGGTTTCTATGAATAATAAACTTTACACAGCATTTCCCCCTAAGTGCTCTCAGCACTTTGCATTTATTGTCTCAGCAACATTAACAACAGTCCTGAGGCAGGCTCGTATTATTAACCTTCATGTAGCGTGTGCCTGCTGGGCTGTGCCAACTTCATTCCATTTCCAGGCTAAGAGGACATTTCTGCACCCTTAACTGTCCTGCAGCAAGCAGCCTGTATAAATCCTTTTACCTGACGGGCTGGGCAAGAGTCTTCCTGGTACGCTGTTGATAAGTGAGCTCATGAGACGTATATTCTCCCTTATAGCAGGCTTTATAAGGCCTGTTGTGGAGGCTAACCACTAGGTATTGCTCCTTCCTATGTGCCACTGTTCCAGGGCTGCTAGCGGTTTGCTTTCCAAGCTTCATGCTTGCCAGCTATTCTCTAATCCTCTCTGCAGTGGTCCTGAAAGTTAACCAGTTGTTCCATCCTACTTCTCGCCTCCTGTTCAGTGTTTTCCTGCAGGGCTGGGGTTAATAGCCCATGCCATCCCTTCTCTCTCCCCTCCCACCCACTTTCTGCTATAAAAGCACCTTGGTGCCTCTTGCCACTCCCTGCAAATAGTGCTGAATAAATAATTCACTACCCGACAAGGCCACATGAATAATGCAGGCTCAAGGAACTGCTGCTCTCAGCACCAAGGGCACCTCAAAAGCTGCTCTCCTTTGGCCGCAACCTGGATTCTCTCCCTCTTGCAGAGTGTCAGGCTCTGCCTCCAGTTCACGGCACCTGCCCCTTTTCCATGAACCAAGATGCAAGAGCAGCTTTGATTCACGCCTGGGGAAGAAGTCCAGCTCTGGTGTTTCGACGCTACAAGCATCACATCCAAAAAAGTCTCTGCTAAAAAAGCAACATGCGTCCTGCATGTTTTATGGTAGCAAGCTGAATGATGCAAAAGGGAGTGGGAACATGTGGAAATGCCCTATCTCTAACAGCACTGGCTTATGGGTCCATTGCCCCAATGCCTAAGCTGTTTCCTCCCTGGTAACACCAGCCTTACCCTTGTGTTGATGGGTATCTTTGGAGTTCTGCAGTCTCTGAGCGGCTTGGCAGTAGTGACCGTTGGTATTCTGTGGCCAAACAGAGAAGGCACTTCAGCTCAGTTGAAACAGCACCCAGATTTGCATTGGTATTCATTATAGGAAGGTTTGGGGACGCAGTGATGAGCAGAAAAGTGTGCAATTATTGCAGTTGGAGAGGCTGGTATGCTACATCCTAGTTAAAGAGCTTTTTAGCAGCCACTTACTCTTCCAAAGCTATTAACACCTTGTTAGCAACTCAAAAGCAGTACTTTTCCTTGGAGACTTTAAATGGAAGGCCTAGTAAACACTTCCCTACTCCCCCTTCTAGACTTCATGGCTTCATTCAATGTACATTAGAGTTAATTGCTCTATGTGTTAGCCTACGTATTTTGTTGCCTGCCAGCAGGTGGGGCTGTTGGCTTTATTCTTCCTGAAGGAACACTCAGGTTAAAGATGCAGCCACCCCAACTCCCACAGCATTGTGGAATCCCGACTGCAAGGGCTCCGTGTTGCCCCTGGTGAGACTTCCCCAATGAGGATGAAGTGAAACAAAGCAGACAGCAGTTACAAAGGAAATGCCAAATACATTGTTAGCTTGCAAGCAGGTACAATAGAGCAAGTATCTACCATGCTTTGTAGTGCATATCTCTTCCTCTTCTTCTTCTTTGGCGATCACTCTTAGCCGAGTAAGATTGTCTTCCATAAACACAGTTTTAACAACGAGTCCGTAAGTGACTGTGGAGGCCAATTCTGGACCCACACGTCCTTCCACAGTGGGGACGTAGGTTTCCGGGCAGGAGTTGATCATGGTGTGGATTTGCCAAGTGTGCCTTCCTCTTAGCCCGTTTCTCCCTTGCGTCCTGAGTTCAAGTGTCTTCCAAGCCCATGACACCTTTGGTAAAGGCTGTTCTCCAATTGCAGCGCTCGTATGCCGGTGTTTCCCAGTTCTCAGTGTTTATACTACTTTTTTTTTTTAGGGTTCTTTTTTTCTCCAAACTTTACTGTGGTGTCTCCAGACAATTTAGAACACCAATTTGTGAGGATAAACGCCATTGGAAAGCGAAAATGTTGAACGCAAATAGCCTCACAGCTGAGGCACCTTCTTGATGATGGGCAAGAGCTGGGAGTCCACATGCTTCTGGTCGGCCTTGCGTCGCTCCGTTATCTCGTATTTCTCTTTCTCGGTGTCAAAAATTTCGCCCTCCTGGTGTTTGGGTTTACGCAGCCTCTTCTTCTTGAAGTAAAGGTCGCTGAGGTGCTTTGGAAGTTTCACACTGGAGATGTCAACCTTGGTTGAAGTGGCAATGACGAACTTCTGGTGAGCCCTGCGCAGAGGGACCCGGTTGATAGTAAGGGGGCCTGTTACAAGCAACAGACCGCTTCCGAGCTGCTTCAGAAAGACCACACGCTTGCCTCAGTGGCGACCAGTGAGAAGGATCACAACAGTTCCTGGGGTTATTGAAGCCCGCAGCTTCCTCTTGTGTAGGGCAAAATTCTTTTTGCCATGACTCAGGAGTTTGCGGGGAACATCTTCTGTTGGGTAGTACCTCGGCATTTTGCGAAGTTTGACCACCCTGTTGCCTCCATTCTTATCACCTCCAACAGGCTTTGTGATAGTAGCTGGCTCTTTCTCTCTCTTCTTCTTTTCTATCTTAGTTTCTGGAGCTTTGTACTTGCGCTTGTACATGGCCTTCCGAGCATACATGGCAGACCGGGAATACCTCCCGATTCCCCGGGCCAGCACTGGGTTGCGGCTGGTATGAACCTTCCGAACCCTCTTTGCTTTCTTCTCGCCCGCCATCTTCGGAGAAGGGGAAAGCTATACTACTTTTTTAAAGATTTGCCTTGAGACAGTCTTTAAACCTCTTTTGTTGACCACCAGCATTACGCTTTCCATTTTTAAGTTCGGAATAGAGTAGTTGCTTTGGAAGACGATCATCAGGCATCCGTACAACATGACCAGTCCAACGAAGTTGATGTTGAAGAATCATTGCTTCAACACTGGTGATCTTTGCTTCTTCCAGTACAGTGATACCGGTATTAGTTCGCCTGTCTTCCCAAGTGATGTGTAAAATTTTCCAGAGACACCGTTGATGGAATCTTTTTGCGGAGCTGGAGGTGGCATTTATAAGTGGTCCATGGTTCACAAGCATATAATAAGGCTGGTAGTATACAATAGCTTTGTAAACAAGCATTTTGGTTTCCCTGCGAATGTTCCGGTCCTCAAACACTCTGCACTTCAATCGGGAGAAAGCCGCACTCGCAGAGCTCAGGCGATGCTGGATTTCAGCTTCAATGTTGCACCTTGTGGAAAGGTAACTGCCTAGGTAGGAGAAGTTATCAACATTTTCCAACGTTACACCATTGAGTTGGATTTGTGGGGCTGCAGAGGGGTTACCAGTAGGGGAACCCAGCACTGATTCTCTGTGATTGAGCCTTTATAGCAATCAAAGGGGAAGCAGGCACCTGTTGCAAGCAAACACTCACCTCCCTGGTGAACAAAAAGAAATTTAAACTTTCTCGTTTGAAAAAAGAGAGAAGCAAGCTACACAAACATCTCATACATACAGTAGTGTATGAACAACCAGTGCTGTATTGAAACTGTGTTTGGTGGACCCTATTGACTCGAAATCAGATTGGTATTTTGTAGCTTTTGAAGATGGCTTCCCCCCCCCCCAAGTTGGGGGCCAGCTAGGTTAGGAAGGTTATCCATTCCAAATAAGAGCTTGACTTTTTCTTCTGCTAGTTGCTGGGGGCTGAATACTTTGGAGCATGTCCAGAGTTTGTTTGTTCTCACCGAGTACGTAGCTCCAAGAGATCAAGTTTTTTTGGGGGGGGGGAGAGGAGGCAGAATTTTGCAGTGTGCAGAGAAAATTTATAGAATGCAGGGTCACCCCTCGAAAAAAATTAGCTGGTAGTAAATTTTGGGCACTTAGAAGAAAGGTCTTTTTCAGATAAATGGCAGTGTGTGGAATTCACTGCCATAGAATGTGTTGGTAGTTGGTTTGGACAGCTAAGTAGACACCTTCGTGGGGGGATAACCCTGTCAGTGTGGCTAGCTCCTATGGCAAGCAAATGGAATCTCTTATGTTTGGATGCAGGATACGTCCAAATAATAATTGCTGGAGGTAAGCAGCGGAAGAGAGCTGTTGTCTCCATGCCCTGCTTGTGGGATTCCCAGAAGTATATGACTGGCTCTTACTGGCCTCGCTGTGATCCACCTTTTACACTCTTGCAGTACATCATCCCATAGTGCGCTACAGTAACGTCACTTTGAAGCTGCCTTTCCCTCCCCACATCCACAGCCTCTCATCCAAATTACTGGCCAGCCCCATCCTGTTCAGGCTTCTGTCAAGGAGAAAGTAAATCTGTTAAGGGAACAAAGAACAAGCAGGTGCTGCCCTTGCCTATTCATTCATAAACGCAGAACACAAATTCCAGCCGGCGATGGGCAAGGAACTCTCCTTTGTCTCCCTCTTTTATGAAGGGAGAACTGCATGCTCCCCTCCCCTCGCAGGTTCCCCTCCCCTTTAGCTAATTAAGACGGATCGGGCCATTAGTGAATACCAGACGTTGCCTCTTCTGGGAGGAAATTGGATCAGAGGATGAGAAAATGGAGATGATTTCCACCTCCCAGCGGATGTTTCTGCTCCCCACCCTCCGATCTGCTGGATGCTTTCAAGAGGCTGAGAAGGGGAAATGGACCAGGCCGGAAGGTAGAGGCATCTGCTCCTCTGGCTTGTGATGACCTCACTGTTGCTGCTGGGATTTGAGGCTCCAGAGTCCCAACTGGAGGGTATCTTCTGGGCTTGGGCTGGATCCTGCAGATCTCTTTGACACACTGCGTGCAGTGACCCCAGAGCATTTATCTTCCCGGAGGCTTTGAAAGCACAGCTCACGGATGGGACACACGTGTGGATACTGCAGGGTTCCTGCGCAGACACGCTGACCACACCAGTAATATCTGTGACGGTCCACACTAGAGAAGGGAATTAGCTGCGGTCACGGGGCAGAGAGACATCTTTACTGAGGCACTCTTTCCATCCATGTGCTTTCCATGCTTCCAGCTGCGCAGAATTAAACGGCTGAGCTCCATAGGGTTTGAGGCCTATGGGCAAAGATGTGGGTCTCGTTTTCCCATGTCCCATAGGGTGGAGAGGCTTCTGAGTTGTTGTTGCTGCTGCTGCTGCCTAGCCAAGAGGCTCTCCTTGGTTATAAAACATTCCCCTGATTGAATTTACTCCCAGTGCTGCAGGCTCAGAGATTAGAGGCAGTGGGTGGGTGAGTTTGAATAAATCACAATTGTAATTTCCTTTGCAGGGAAGAGCGAGGAGGGAAGGGGAGGGAGGCAGTGAGCAAGAGAGTAGAGACGTGGCAGCGGGCGAATGAAGGGCATTCGATCACCTCCTGATTCAGCCTGGCAGCTTTGTGGATGCTGAGCAATAGGATGGACAAGGGTAGGGAGACGCCTCATCGTCCCCCAGAGGAGGAGCATCAGAATCGACTGGCTCTGAGTGCCAGGCCAGGAGACGGGATAAAGCAGGCCACCGGCCCCTTATGATCTTACCCCAGCTGGAGGCAACTGGAGGCCTGCTGACTGAGTCTCTGGAGTGTTGCATACTAGGGAAGCCTCTTCAGACAGGAGCAGCATATTGCTTTGGGTTCAAACCTGCTGGGGGTGGCCATTGCAAAGTCTTCTCCAATATGCCCCACACCCCAGGCTAAGGTCTGTGTCTGCCCTAGTCAAAGACTCAGTTCATTGTAATTTACACCTGGCTGTTCTGTGCTAGTCGGGGCCCATTGGGCCAGAATGAATAAACCTCCATGCCTGAAGGAGTTTTTCTCTTTCCCCTGGAGCTACTGGGGCAGATCTCTGGGTATGAAATAAATGCATGCCCTCCAGACAGTTCTTCTTAAGAACCAGTTCCACAGCTTGGGAAATCTCCTGGACCTAGCACTGGTCTTTGGTGCTCTAGCGGTTGCTGTTTTCCTGGAGTGCTTTTGCCCACCTTAATCGGCTGGCTGCACCATTTCCTGAAGAAATGTTGCAAATAGGCACGCTGCGATACTGCCGGGCACTCCAAGGGCAACCCCACATAAGGATACCGTAGTTTGCAAACTCCAGGTGCTGCAGAATTAGACAGCTAGAGGGGTCTAAAACCAGGCCAAACCAGTAAATTCTCTCCATTCTATTTGATGGGCTCATTTTCCAAATTGCATTACAGTGGAACCTCGGTTTATGAACACCTCGGTTTACGAATTTCCGGTTTACGAATGCTGCGGACCCATCTGGAACGGATTAATTCACTTCCCATTACTTTCAATGGGAAGGTTTGCTTCAGTTTATGAACGCTTCAGTTTATGAACAGACTTCCGGAACCAATTACACCCATGCTTCGGGTTAAGTACGCTTCAGGTTGAGTACTCCGCAGACCCGTCTGGCACGGATTAATCCACTTTCCATAACTTTCAATGGGAAAGTTCGCTTCAGTTTATGAACACTTCAGTTTAAGTACTCCGCGGACCGTCTGAAACAGATTAATCCACTTTCCATTACTTTCAATGGGAAAATTCACTTCAGTTTATGAACGCTTCAGTTTAAGTACTCCACGGACTGTCTGGAACAGATTAATCCACTTTCCATTACTTTCAATGGGAAAATTCGCTTCAGTTTATGAACAGACTTCTGGAACCAATTGTGTTCATAAACCGAGGTACCACTGTACTCTGATCTTGTACAATCTGTTGTTTGTGACTCTTAAAGCCCCTAAACAGTGTTGAGGCTGGAACATTTAAAGGCTATTCTCCTGTATGAATCTACCTTATCACTTGTGTCCCCTAAACGGAGCCCCGCTCTGTCTCCTACCACCAACATTTGGGCAAGAGAGTCCCAAGATTCATTGGAGGTGGTACCTGGGCTGTGGAAATTTCTCCTCCAGGAGCATAAGAAAAGGCCCGAGGCCTGTCTAGTCTTGCACCTTGTTTTCATGGCCAACCAGATGCCGATCAGAACCTCACAAGCAGGACATGAGTGCAACGCAACTCTCCAACTCCTGAACCTCAGCGACAAGGTACAGGCACACACTGCCTCTGAGGATAGAGATGAAATGGCCATCATGACTACCAGCCTTTGATAATATTATCCTTCACAAAGTCGTATTTTAAAGTGCCTGAGTTGGTGTTCATCCCCACCACTTGCGGTAGTGAATTTCATTGATGAACTATGGACTGTGTGAATAAGTGCCTCCTTTCGTCTGTCCTGAACCTCACCCAACTTTCATCGGATGACCTTGAGTTCTAATACTGTGAAAGATAGGGGAGGACTTTTCCTCTGTTCACGGTACAGCATCTACATCATGCATAATTTTACAAACCTCTTGCCCCATCTCTGCTTACGTTTTTTCTAAGCTAAAAAGCCCCACACACCATAACCTTTCCTCATAGGGAAGTTGATCGTTGGGGGTCGTCTTTTTCTGAACACTTTCTAGCTCTACAGTATATTTGTTTGAGGCGTGGCAACCACAACTCTGCAAGGGATTCAGAAACAGCATTGCAATATTGGCGGTTTTATTTTTAAATCCCTTTCCTAAAGATCCCAAACATGGAAATAAAACCCTTTATCATAGCTGCTACTGCCTGCGATAACATTTTCATCAAGCTTATCCAGCAGCTATCCTGGTCAGTCACCAACCATTCAGGTCCCATTAGTTATATTAGAAGCTGAGGGTTGCCCCATTGTGCATCAAATGATACTTGCTTACATTGAATCACATTTGCCATATTAAGAGCGAAAGAGATTCTTTGGCGGTGCTTTGCAATCCCTTTTTGCTTTTGCCACACTGAACAATCTGGTGTCATCAGAAAAGTTCCTCTCCAGCCCCACTTAGTCACCTCATCCCTGAGGGGGAATCTCATTTCAGGTGCCAGGTCAAAAGGGAGAGAGAGAGAGAGAGGGAGAGGGAGAGAGAGTCTCCTTTTGCTTTCTGTCAGCTGCTTTTGAGTTTTGACTGCTCTCTTCCTTTTAAAGCCTGTTCTTTATTTTATTGTAATAATATTGTTTCAATTACGATTGCTTGCTCCCTTAGGCAGGAGGGTTCTTTATATGGTCAGAGAAAGCGGGGTAGAAATCTTTTAGTAAATAAAAGGGATTGAGCGGTTTCCTTTTTAAGTTACAGTGGTGCCTCGCTCGACGAATTAAATTCGTTCTGTGAATCAATTCATTTTGCGAAAAATTCGTCTAGCGAATCCCATAGGAATGCATTGAATTTATTTATTTTGCCCATTTGTTGTTTAGTTGTTTAGTTGTGTCCGACTCTTCGTGACCCCATGGACCATAGCACGCCAGGCACTCCTGTCTTCCACTGCCTCCCACAGTTTGGTCAAACTCATGTTCGTAGCTTCGAGAACACTGTCCAACCATCTTGTCCTCTGTCGTCTCCTTCTCCTAGTGCCCTCCATCTTTCCCAACATCAAGGTCTTTTCCAAGGATTCTTCTCTTCTCATGAGGTGGCCAAAGTATTGGAGCCTCAGCTTCACGATCTGTCCTTCCAGTGAGCACTCAGGGCTGATTTCCTTCAGAATGGATAGGTTTGAACGCATTAATTGAATTTCAATGCATTCCTATGGGAAACCGCGATTCGCTAGACGAATTTTTCACAAAACGAATTCGTCTTGCGTGGCAACCTCTGCTCGAAAAATCTCTTCGTTAAGCGAAAAATTTGTCTTACAGGGCATTCGTCTAGCAAGGCACCACTGTACTCCATTGTTGGATTTTGGACAAAAGTATACAAATAGTCCCTAGGCTAGATTGACACGTTACAGTGGGATTGCTTAGGGCTGACCCAAGAGTAGGGTTGTTTTTTTAGCGATTTACCTTAAGTATATAGGCAAAGGGCCTTCTCGGTGGTGGCGCCTGCCCTGTGGAGCGCCCTCCCAACAGATGTCAAAGAGGAAAACAACTACCAGACTTTTAGAAGACATCTGAAGGCAGCCCTGTTCAGGGAGGCTTTTAATGTTTAATAGATTATTTTGTTTTATTTTTCTGTTGGAAGCCACCCAGAGGGGCTAGGGAAAACCAGCCAGATGGGCGGGGTATAAATAATAAATTATTATTATTATTATTATTATTATTATTATTATTATTATTATATGTCAAAACCGTCAGGGGTTTTTTAGTGACTTTGCCAAAAAAGCTCCACATCTTTTGTGTCCGGAATTTGAAATATGGCAACCCTACCAAAGTCTAGACACTTTGTTGGTAGGATCAGTAAATACTGCTGCTCTCTCTCACCCACATTGCACCTCTCAGTAAGGTGGACCCAAGGGCAGTCAAGTTATTTTGTTATCTGCAGTAGAAAATCCCACAAGGTCCTAAAAATAGTCAAAAATACAACTGTAAGTAATTAAATGCAGTAACATTAACAAAGGCAATCACGATAAATTAAACACAGTAAACAAAACAAGCATAATAAATCAAATAAGTACCAATTAGCTGCCTTTTCATTATACCCAAAATGAACTGCCTGTGCTGACTGTCTCACTGCCTAATGCTAGGGCCGGCCCATTCCAGTTCCCCATATCATGTGGGTCTTGTCTCACGTGGGTCTTTGATCTCATGGGTTCCATCTTGTTTTCAGTATGTGGAACACCCCTCCCTGTGATGCTCAGAGGAGGCTGAACTTCCTTTGGAGGCTGCGGTGAGCACAGGTTTATCGTATTCTAATTCTGTAGGCAAGGTGATGTCTCTGCTTTTTAAGATGTTGTCTAGGTTTGTCATTGCTTTTCTCCCAAGAAGCAGGCGTCTTTTAATTTCGTGACTGCTGTCACCATCTGCAGTGATCAAGGAGCCCAGGAAAGTAAAATCTCTCACTGCCTCCATTTCTTCCCCTTCTATTTGCCAGGAGGTGATGGGACCAGTGGCCATGATCTTAGTTTTTTTGATGTTGAGCTTCAGACCATATTTTGCACTCTCCTCTTTCACCCTCATTAAAAGGTTATTTAATTCCTCCTCACTTTCTGCCATCCGGGTTGTGTCATCTAGGTATGCTGGGAGAACAAACACTGTTTATCTGGACCCATTCTAGTCTAGCTTCAGGCATGACCATGGCTCTGAAGCACCAAGGACCACCTCTCTCCATATGAACAGACCCAGACCCTGCAGTCATCTTCTGAAGCCCTTCTTCATGTGCTTCCTCCACAAGAGGTCTAGAGGGTGACAACAGGCCTTTTCTGCAGCAACTCCCTGCTTGTGGAATGCTCTCTCCGGAGAGACTTACCTGGCTCCTTCATTACTTACATATCTTTACATATCTCTTTTCCCACGCCTTTGGCTAATCATTGGCTCCCAGTGCGTTTCTGAACACAATTCAAAGTGTTGGTGCTGACCTTTAAAGTCCTAAATGGCCTTGGTCCAGTATACCTGAAAGAGCGTCTCCACCCCCATCGTTCTGCCCGGACACTGAGGTCCAGCGCCGAGGGCCTTCTGGCGGTTCCCTCGTTGCGAGAAGCCAAGTTGCAGGGAACCAGGCAGAGGGCCTTATCAGTAGTGGCGCCCGCCCTGCGGAATGCCTTCCCATCAGATGTCAAATTTGAAAAACAGCTACCAGATTTTAGAAGACATCTGAAGGCAGGCCTGTTTAGGGAGGCTTTTAATGTTTAATCAATTTATTTTTCTGTTGGAAATATGGGCGGGGTATAAATATATTATTATTATTATTATTATTATTATTATTATTATTATTATTACTAAACTATCTGTGGCCTTTTAAATTGGGGCAGGAGCTTTAGTTTTTGTTTGCTACCATGTTATGTATTTTTGAGTTTTTATATTGTGAATGGGAGACGGGCATCTCTTGCCTCCTAGAGAGAGGTTAGGCTAGATGGCTTTCCTGGCTCCTCTAAGGTGATCGGCTGGTGCTAAGCGCCAAAGTCCGTCTTCCCCGCCCTCTCAATCCCAGCTGCCCACTCCCCCATGTATAATTGATACCTGCTGCTCTCGGCTCAGCCTCAATTACCCGGTCATTAGCCACTATCAATAATTCACCCACCGTGACAGCTGCGGAGAGTTAGCCCTCGGTGTGCTCCTCTGGCCATCTCCGCCTTCCGCTTCCTTGGGATTGGGAGCAGTCTGGAGTGTTTCAGAACCTCAGGTGGAAACCCCAGCTCCCTGCCCCAAAATCTTATTCGCACAAGCCGCTGGAAAGCTGTCTGGTGCAAGCTCCACTGAAATGTATGGAAGCTGTAAGGAAACCTTGCAAACTCTCCCCTTGACACAAGCTGCCAAGTCCTGGTTGTTTGTGCTCCCCATAGGAACCAACGCCTAGGGACTGAGGTCCCTTCAGCCCCCCCCCCCAATAAAATATTTGAGGGAGCTGTGCCTCCCCACCGCAAAGATGATGGGCGCTGCCATTCAAATAGTATGTGTGTGCCACATTTTGTGATGGGTTATGTGGGGCGTGCCTTACCTGAGCTCCACAATATTTTATTCAAGTTGGAACCCCCAGTGCTGCATCAGACTAACACAGCTCTGGAAACTGGGACAGACACCAGGTGGGTCTCGTTTTCAGCAGGAGGTATCTCTGATCCTTAACAGCTCTGGGTCCATGTGCTTTGGGCAGGTTACAGCAGGGCTGGCCCTACGGCCAGGCTGGGTGGCGCAGGGCACCATGGCGCCGGCCAGTCCGCCGGTCCGCCGCGCAGCTGTGCCTGTGGCAGCTGTGTTGCGCGCTGCGCCCACCCAGCCACCGCGCAGGGAAATGGGACGGGAGGGTGCCGGAGAGATCGCGCTGTGCCTGCCCGCCCGCCGCGCTGGGAAACGGGGTGGGAGGGCGCCGGAGAGATCCGGCACACCACGGCATCAGGGGCGCTTAAGACGGCCCTGGGTTACAGCAAAGTGAAACGATACGATGTAGTGGTTAGAGCAATGGACTAGGATCTGGGAGGCCAGGGCTGAAATCCTTATTTAGCCCTGAAGCTCAGTGGGGGACCTGGGACCATTGTCTGGCTCTCAGTCCAACTTTTCTCATGCATAGGATGGTTGCAAGGGAGTGGGCAGAGGCAGATTTAGGGGAGTGCGACTGGTTCACCCACACTGGGCACCGAGTCGAGAGAGTGCTGCAGGGGAAGGGGCCTACAACAATGAAGAACAATGAAGGGTGAGAGGTTGGAGGGGTGCTGGATTTTGGCATCGTACAAGGCACCGCTGAAATTTGAAAGCCCAAAGTCTGCCACTGGAATGTGAGAGCCATGTAGTTTACCGTGAGCTCCTTGGAGGGAAGGTAAAGGTAAAGGGACCCCTGACCATTAGATCCAGTCATGACCGACTCTGGGGTTGCGGCGCTCATCTCGTGTTGTTGGCCGAGGGAGCTGGCGTATAGCTTCCAGGTCATGTGGCCAGCATGACAAAGCTGCTTCTGGCGAACCAGAGCAGCACATGGAAATGCTGTTTACCTTCCCGCTGTAGCGGTACCTATTTATCTACTTGCACTTTGATGTGCTTTCGAGCTGCTAGGTTGGCAGTTTCCCTCCTTGGAGGGAAAGTGAGATATAAATGTGGCAATACAGAAAAGAAATTGTCCAGGTTATTCCCTGTGTTGCGTAGGAGGTGGGAAACACCCCCGGTCCTCCGTCCTGCTCAGTTTCCAGATGAGGCAACTCAAACTAAGAGGACTCTTTGGGCTCCATGTCGGTGACCATAGCACAGAGCCTACGACTGTCAGGGCAGGATCGGCCCAATTGCAGTCCCCCGCCCTTCCTCCCCGCAGATGTGCTTTGGAATCATTCTTACAGAAGATGTGCATAGAGATGTGCAATAGGGTGGGGTAGATTGAGTGGGGCAGAATTGTGGACTGATCCACTTCATACTGCATTGTGTGAGGGGGTGTAATCTTTTCCATGCAAAGAGTTCCTTGCCTGCAGCAGCTCAGTGCATCAGGGAGAAGATTATGCATCTCCCTCAATCTCCCCGAATCTATGTGATGTGTAGAATGCCCCTAAATATATTGATTTTACAAGACTGTTTGGTAGACAACAGCATTTCATGAGCATACAGTTTGAAATATGTACATAGCTCACTCTGAACTGCTGGGCTCAGCTACAGAGATCAAAATAAAATGAAAACATCCCCTTGGCCAAACCCCTATCCTCTCCTTTACCTACTTCTTTTCCAGCCCCACCAGTAGGTGCTCCAGAACCACTTGCCCTTGGCTGGTACAGACCTCCCTTAATCCTGATTGATAGCCCTAAGTAGCCAGCAACCATTCACAGCAGAGCTTGGGAGGGCCTGTTCAGCCCTCAATGGGGTTTTGAACCAGCAAAGTGGCTCTTTGAAGTGGAAATGAAGAGCCGGATGGGGGATGGAATGACAACTGAGACACTGTATTGGAAGAGGGTTGCTTCTCTCAACCCAGAAGAGGAATGACATCTTTGCAAGGTGGGAGCGGGGGGGGGGGGGCTCATTTCCTGCCTTGCCCATACTCACAAAATGAGCATCAAATCCACATATTCCTGCATTACAGGACTAAGTGACCCGATTCTACAAGTCTCTGATTCTGCATGTGTTTACCAGGGACTCTTCCCTTCTAGAGTGAATGATTTCCTTCCTTAGCACGAGGGCCTGAGTGTTAGGCTGGTGGCTGGAATAGGGAAGCGGTGGAGGTGAGAGAAGGACCGATCACCCCAGCTAGTTCTTTCATGAGGCAGCACGGACCTGCTGGACACCCAACAGCCCCAACAAGCATGGCCAGTGGCCAAGGATTATGGGAGTTGTATTGTAACAACATCACACAAGGCAATTTCCCCATCCATGTCGTGCAACATATAGTTGTACCTTGGAAGTCGAATGGAATCTGTTCCGGAAGTCCGTTTGACTTCCAAAATGTTCGGAAACCAAAACACAGCTTCTGATGGGCTGCAGGAAACTCCTGCAGCCCATCGGAAGCTGCAGAAGCCCCGTCAGACGTCTGGGTTCCAAAGAACGTTCGCAAACTGGAACACTCACTTCCGGGTTTGCGGCATTCGGGAGCTAAAACGTCCGAGTACCAAGGAGTTCAGGGTCCAAGGTGCAACTGTCTTCTTTTTCTTGGGTGCAAATGTTCATTTGGGACCCTACCAGTACTGCAGGCAGGCCATGTTGGACTCTGGACCTTGTGATTCTACCCACTTCTTAGATGCGATGTGTATTACTTACTCCCAAGATGCATCCCTCCTGATTCTTCTGATTTTGGCCCTGGGCTTCCGCCCTTCTGAACTGAAGGTGGCAAAGAGAAAGCACTTTCCCACCACACTGTGCTGTCCAGCGGCACTCTTTAAGAGTGCTACACATTCTGCTTTATGTTGGCCCCCCTGGGGTGATCTTAATGAACTGTTGGCAGCTTGCTGTGATCTACTTGCTTGGCACTTTGCAGATAAAATCGCTCGCATCCATTCCGGCTTGGGCACCACCTCAGTGACAGTACAATTGCAAGATGGCCCAAGAGAGGCATCTCATCACTATTGCTCGAATTTCTTTCAGTTCTTCTGGCCTGAGGACAAAGACAATGTCCTTGGTGAGGTGCAGTCTACCACCTGCATGTCTGGAGATGAAAGTGGGTATGGTCCCAGCAGCCTTGAATTAGGAGTTTGCTAATTCGTTTATCAAATACAGTCATACAGTCTCCTCCTTTGGAGGTCTTTAAGCAGAGGCTTGACAGGCATATGTCAAGAATGCTTTGATGGTGTTTCCTGCTTGGCAGGGGGTTGGACTGGATGGCCCTTGTGGTCCCTTCCAACTCTATGATTCTATACCTCGGTTTAAGTACGCTTCGGTTTGAGTACTTTCAGTTTAAGTACTCCATGGACCTGTCTGGAATGGATTAATCCACTTTCCATTACTTTCAATGGGAAAGTTCGCTTCAGGTTAAGTACGCTTCAGGTTGGGTACGGACTTCCAGAACCAATTACACTCATACATCGGGTTAAGTACGCTTCAGGTTGAGTACCCCACAGACCCGTCTGGAACGGATGAATCCACTTTCCATTACTTTCAATGGGAAAGTTGGTTAAGTAAGCTTCAGGCTAAGTGCAGACCACCGGAACCAATTGTGTACTTAAACCGAGGTACCACTATATTTTAAAACAAATACATAGCTTAGCAGGCCTCGAGTAAATCCAGCAGAATTGAAATAAATAGATAACAAATGGGATGATTAAAAAGATGTGGATTACGCAGAGTAGTAGAAAAGCAAAAGGAACCAGGAAAAGAGTGGAAGGGAAGTCGTATGGTATATGTATACAGGCTGTATTTGGTACGAAGTTGTAAATGGGACAGGGAGAAGTGAGGGGGATAAATATACTCTTTGTTCCTGTTTTTGAAAATGCAAATGAAAAAAGGGGGGGTTAGGTGTTTGCTAGGCCACTTCCAAAGAAGCCTTCCTTGGATCCAGATCATTCTTCCAAATATCAGCCAGTTTAAGGCAAGATGTGCAAGGAGGTGGGCTCGGATCAACTCCAGGCACACTTGGTTGACAGGCAGTGATCACTACCTTCACTGTTGGAGGCAGTGTACTTTGGAATACCTGTTGCTGGAAACTGTAAGAGGGCAGAGTGCTGTTGTACTTGGGTCCTGCTTGCCTGCTTCTGGCTCTGGGATGCACTGGGAGAACAGGATGCTGGACTAGATTGGCCTTTGCCCCAATCCAGCACGGCTGTTCTTATCTGGATTGACTTTAACTCAGCTTCTGCCACAGCTGTGCCCTGAAATTCCCTGGAAGGGGTGCAACCTTGTTGATTCTCATGGACCTTTCAGAGGTTTAAGTGTGGTACCCTTCTGGACTCAGTTGTGAGTTGTGCCAGGAGATGAGCACCTTGGAGAAAAAGAAAGAAGACGAAAAGAAACATTCAGTTGAACAATCTTCATCCTCAGCATAAGGACAGCTATTCATTCATTAGCTCCCAGTAATATAGAAACACCCATCACTCTTCCCGGATAGTGAACAATTAGAGTAACAAAGGATCGACCCCCTCCTACATTATGTAGGGTCTCATCCCTACTATCCACTCTTATAATCAGATATTAAAAGCTCTCATACTCTGGAGCCACAATAGGATGATGGGGTGGGCTCAAGTGGCAAGTCTCCGTGGCACCGCCAACCGATAGGATAGAACAAAGAGGCAATAGCTCAGCGACCTACCCAAGTGGCAGCTGTGGCGTCCTATGAGTGCTGAGCATGACAGAGACTGAGATGGGATTGGTCAGGAACAGGTGCCTTTCTAAAACCCATGCGGAGGGTGCCCTGGCAACTGGCTGCCACCCAAACCCACTCCTTAGTCCGCCCATGCAAACATTGGGAGGTTTTCTGTGTTAGGGGGAGGGCGTGCTATTTTCTAATTTATTACTACTCCTCTCTTTGTTTTCCTTTTGAAATTTTGCGCCCCTAAGAATTTTGCGCCCAGGACAACCGCCGCAGTGGCTCTGCCTACACTGCGGGTGGTGTGCATGGCCCACAACTTTCACTCTGGCCGAAAATGTCGTGCCCTTTTTTATTTTAGATATAAATAATAAGTCTGTCATGTTAGGAGTCAGTACTTTTGAGAGCTAGCGTATTTGGCAGGCCTGAGCAGAAGCCCACCCTCCGCCCTGGTCCCCGGGAGGAGAGAAAGGAGGGGGTCGGTGGCAGAGAACCCCAGGCACAGAGTTGGGCTGCCTGTGACTATTTTAAGTCTCCAAACATCAGCACTGGAGCTGCAGCTGTCAGAACCACTTAGCGGCCAGGGCTGGGGTTCCAGGAGGTTGTGCAGGATGAGCACCAGCCCTTGCAGGGAATGGAAGCCTCTGCCCAGCCTTTCTCCTCCTCTGACAGCCTCTGCCTTTTAAGTGCTGCATCTTGGTTGCTTTGACAACTGCAGCTAAGCAAGCCACAGTCACCGGCAGCCCAAGCAGGCCTTCTCCTCTTGCCTCTTTTGCTTTCTTTGGTGCCTTTGCCCGGCTCTGGTGGGAAAGGAGGATGGCCCAGCAAGGAGAGGGGCCCCTGCTGTATTTGCATGCCTTCCCCTCCCTCTCTTGCAAAGTTTGGCCGCCCTTTTGAATGCACGGTCGCAGCAGTAAAAAGTGATGGGAGAATACAGGTGATGGGTGTTGCTCTAGCACCAGATGCCTGGGAGTGGAAGATTGATTAACCTGTAGTTGGCATTGTACGGAAGTAGAGCGTTGGTGGTTGTTTCCCCATTATTAATTGATCTGCACCCCCAAGGAAGCAGTGGAGATCATCTGCTCTATGGAGGAGTTCAAATCCAGGGCTGCAGGACATTAGGCCAGGTGGAGAATGTTTTCAGTGTGGGAAGTCATCCCTTGGACTGCTGGCTGAACCAAGATTCTGTGGCATCCTGTGTGTGTGTGTGTGTGTGTGTGTGTGTGTGTGTGTGTGTGATTGATGCTTTAGAGCAGGCATGTCAAACCTGCGGCCCTCCAGATGTTTTGGACTACAATTCCCATCTTCCCCAACCACTGGTCCTGCTAGCTAGGGATCATGGGAGTTGTAGGCCAAAACATCTGGAGGGCCACAGGTTTGACATGCCTGCTTTAGAGGAAAGGCATAGAGCAAGTGTTGTTTTTTAAATTCTTTCTTGAGCACTCACCCAGTTGAAGAGATTTTAGCTGATTAATTGAACATTATAAATGACACTCCAATACTTTGGCCTCTAATACTTTGGCCACCTCATGAGAAGAGAAGACTCCCTGGAAAAGACCCTGGTGCTGGGAAAGATTGAGGGCACTAGGAGAAGGGGACAACAGAGGACGAGATGGTTGGACAGTGTTCTCGAAGCTACGAACATGAGTTTGACCAAACTGCGGGAGGCAGTGGAAGATAGGAGTTTTCCATGGGGTCACAAAGAGTCGGACGACACGACTAAACGACTAAACAACAACAACAACAACAACAAAATGACACGATGATAAAAAAAATAGAAAAATGATAAATGGCACGATTAATGCAAATGACAAAGCAGCCTTTCCTTTACCTCTGTGAGAGATGTCGGGGCCTATTGTCAAGGCTAACTTTAGAAGAAGAAAAAGGAGAGAGACTTAGCTAAGAGGTCAAAGTCCACCTGACTCAAAGCCAATTGGCAACCCCCCTTTTTAGGTCTGTTGCAGAACCAAAGGTCTTTTTGTCCCTGAAGACCTGGGCATAGTCTCGCAGCCTCCCGAGGTGCTCTGATAGAGCCATTCAGAGTGCTTGCTGTGCCGCCACCCAGCAAGAGTCTGGATGCCAATTCTTCAGCTCCCCTTTGCAGCTCTGCCTTTGTGTCAGTAGCGTGAAACCCCTGAGGCTTCCCCCTTCCACTGTTCTACTGCTTTAGCAGCTTCCCATGCACAACCTCCCTAATGGAGCCACCACCTTCTCAGCAAGCCTTGATCAATCACCTCCCGGTGCATCACCTTCTCCTTGACTGTGTGACACGACCTGCGTTTCAATGCAGCAGCGCCCTGCAGCTCTGTCTGAATGGAATCCTTGGGTACCAGTTGTTGCTGTTAATTACTAGTGTGCGTAGTAGATGTGCTGCCGGTATCTCTCATAAAAATATGCAGAGCAGGCTCCCAACTTGTGCTGAAATAACATTATCCAGGAGTGATCGGCAGGGGTTGGCGGCAAGGAGATAGTTTAACCTCATTCCCCTCAGGCTACCCTGTTCCAGGTTTCTGCTGCACCCCTTTACGCCTCCCTGCAGATCTGCAGGCTTGGGACCCTGGTGCCTCGCTCTCGGCCCGCTTGCAACGTGCTGCAGCCTCCGTTGCACCCCAGCCCTTCCTGGAGGTTTTGCTCCGCTAGCCGTCAGAGCTCAGCCTGCTCATCTTTGCCAGTGGAAGAATAAACATGGACAGCTTTGTATGGAAATTAGGCCCCAGTGCTAGTGCCAGACGCTAATGTTAAACCACAGTCTGCTGACAAAGCTGAAGGAGGATGCTGGGCTTTTTCCACAAGAGGCAGTTCTAGCTGGATTCCCTGTGCAATCGAAAATGGCCCTGGAGGAGGGGCTGCTGCTCCTGCTGCTGAGGATTCAGCCAAGACCAGATTCATGCTGGTGGGAATCTTCAGCCTTGATGTGCTTTGAAATGTGCTTAGTTTTCAAGCATGGACCAGGCACCTGTTCTGGATGATCTGCAGGTCAGATCAGGGCCCCCCCTGTCCAGGGTGCTGAACGCCACCTGATTACACCTTGGAGTTATCCTCATTTATTTTCATGTTCAAGGGGGTGAAGCAAGTGGAAAGAGAGTCGGCAAGCCCTGGCAAAAGCAGGGATTCTTGATTCACCTTCCTTTGATCTTGGTGGCAGTGTTCAGCTACGTGTGCTGGCTAGGGCTGTGATCCGGACAGTTGTGGGAGGCTGGTTACCCGCAAGAGCTGACATGCAGCAAGTTGCCAATCAAGTATTTACATCTCTTTGTCATCTCTGAAATAAATTCTCCACGGGATGCATAAGTCATTAAAGACAAAACAAATTAAAACCTACAGTGGTGCAACTGAATTCAAACTAAAAAACAAACTAAACTAAAACCAACGAGCCAGCTTAACTCTGCTCACAGTTCCATTAAGACACCTATCACAATCCACAATGGTCACAACTTGGGCTTACATAATAATAATAATAATAATAATAATAATAATAATAATAATAGATTATTTATACCCCCCCAATCTGGCTGGGTTTCCCCAGCCACTCTGGGCGGCTTCCAACAGAAAAATAAAATAATCTATTAAACATTAAAAGCCTCCCTAAACAGGGCTGCCTTCAGATGTCTAATAATAATAATAATAATAATAATAATAATAATAATAATAATAAATTATTATTATTTATACCCCGCCCATCTGGCTGGGTTTCCCCAGCTACTCTGGGCGGCTTCCAACAGAAAAATAAAACACAGTGATCTATTAAACATTAAAAGCCTCCCTAAACAGGGCTGCCTTCCCTAAACAGGGACATCCCTAAACAGATGTCTTCTAAAAGTCTGGTAGTTGTTTTTCTCTTTGACATCTGATGGGAGGGCGTTCCACAGGGCGGGCGCCACCACCGAGAAGGCCCTCTGCCTGGTTCCCTGCAACTTGGCTTCTCGCAACGAGGGAACCGCCAGAAGGCCCTCGGTACTGGATCTCAGTGTCTGGGCAGAACGATGGGGGTGGAGACGCTCCTTCAGGTATACTGGCTTTAAAGGTCAGCACCAACACTTTGAATTGTGCTCGGAAACGTACTAGGAGCCAATGTAGATCTTTCAAGACCGGTGTTATGTGGTCTCGGCGGCCGCTCCCAGTCACCAGTCTAGCTGCTGCATTCTGGATTAGTTGTAGTTTCCGGGTTACCTTCAAAGGTAGCTCCACGTAGAGCGCACTTGCTAACAAGGCTCACTTCTGCCCCATGCATAGGCAGGACACCCTCTGCCCTGAGAAGGTGAGCATACATACATTTGAGATTTTAATAAGAGGAGGAGAGCAGTAACATCTCCTTGGGCATTCTGCCTTTGACCTGAAGGTTGCCATAGTAATGTACAGTCCTGTACATCAAAGTCCAGCAGTCAAAGATTTGGCTGGTTATTTTGAACCAATGCATGGACCTCTGCAGTTTCTGGTCATGTGCCCGTCTCCTCTCTGACCATTTTCACTTCCAGTTTCCTTTTTCCTCTCAGACTGCTGCCTCATTCCTCTGGATCAGCCCCCCTTCCTTTGCAGTTCTGCCTTTGCAAGCCCCTGCAAGCCCTTTCTCCCCATCTTCCCAAGTCCTTCTACTCTCCAAGATCTGAGCAGCTCAGGCAGTGAAAGGCAGAGACCCTTCTGTCTGCCCCACCTCTCTGTGACTTTAGGGTAGCTCAGCCAATCACAGCCACTGGCTTCTGCAGCATCACAAATTTTCTAGTGCATGTTAACGTAGGTTGAAGGGACAGATGAAACAGCAAGCTGCAGAACTGGAATTCATTAACACAGCCAGAGCTGAAGAAAGATTATGGGTAGTTCTCTCAGACACCTGACCAGTAATGGTCTCCCAGCTGATGTTACTAAAATGGTCTAACATTTATATGGATGCATTGGCAAGAAACTGAAACCAATGAACAGCCATTCCTACACAAGCACTAGCTCCTGTACCACACCGTCATGGCCTGGCTGGATGCAGAGGTATGTTGGGAGGCACTAGCTAGGGAAGCGAGAAAGGAACCCCCAGGAGAAGGCGGCTCAGAGCCAGGGGATGGGTGGTGAAATGACAATGACTGGTCAGAGGGAGAAGAAGGAGCAGACTGGGGGGAGGAGGTGTCAGAAGCTGAAGAGATAACAGGGTTTAGTGAGCAGGAAGAGGCTGTGGCAGAAAGCAGTACAGAATTGAAGGCAGAAGCAGAGGGTGTGTGTGTCAAGAGGCAGGCTGCTGAGGAAGCCAAGGAATCCCCCCCCCCTTCCGCTATGACCAGCTCCCCTCCTGCTTGGTCTCCCAGAACATGGCGAGGAATGAAGAGGGAGAAGCAAAAAAAGACAAGACAACAGATCCTTAGGCTGCTGGGGAACGAACCTAAGGGGGAACCTTAGAGAGCAGTGCCTCATGGGACAAGACCTACTAGAAAGAGTTGCTGTGACCACTAGGCCTGCACTGTTTTGCTTTCTTTGAATAAGGAGTAAACTCCACTGACGCCAGGTGTTTTATTGCTGACCTACTCTGATTCCAGCTTCCCCCCTCTCTCACACACAGAGAGAATTCAGTGGTAGGTAACAGACTTTGCATGTCAAAAGGAAAAGCTGTCCCTACTATGATTCATAGACAGTGGGAGGAGGAGGTCTGCTGGTCTGCTGCCCACCCCTGAGGGGCTCAGTAACCTAACTCAGGATTTGCCTGACCTCCCACACTCTGTGACAGGTGGCCAGGCAGGGAAATTCCTCGCATGATCTAACCCAACCACAGGGGACTAGAAAGGCAAGTGGTATTTACAGCAGAGGCTGGGTGGCCACCTGGCATCCTTCAGCCCTGGAGAATCCTGCTTTCAGCAGGGGCAGGGTTAGGGTCGTGCTACATGCCCTCCAAGGGCCCTTCCAACTCTGAATTCTGTTATTTGTTGTTGTTGGGTCAGGGGAAAGGGCCGGCACTGTGGTGGAGGAGAGGAGCAGGGGAATGAAAGTATCCTGGGGCTGTCAGGGTGGCCACTTTGAGAAACAGAACATTGAACTAGATCACATCACACAAACCAATTTCCGACCTTTTAAACAGGTTATACATTGACATCATGGGAGGGGGAAATGCAGCACATGCTTTCCATGTCATTTTTGTCCTGAGGTGTAGCAAGGGAAAACTGGAGGAGGGGCCCTTTCTGACCGCTGTGTCAGCTGCCAAGCTTATTGCCCCAGAAGGGGCACCAGCCTGGAGTGCCAGGCAAAAACATGTATGTTTTCCAGGACTCTAAGTTAAAGTGTTCTTTAACTTTGAATAGGCAGTCAAATTAAGCTAAGTTAAAGTGTTCTTTAACTTAGATTTATTTGACTGCCTTTCTAATTTGGCTGGTCTTGTTATATTTGGCTCATTTGCAGCATTAGTTTGTATATTGTTGTTGCTGTTTGCTTACTGCTGGTTTTTTTTATTTCTTATTGCTCTATAAGCCACCCTTGGGAACATAAACCTGCATTGAAGGTGTGGCATATGATTCTTTAAGCAAGTAAATGTGTGAAAATGACCATTTAGATATTAAAGTACTTACTTTAATGTAAGACATTTAAAGCAAGGTCACTTGTTAACCCACCGAGACAGGCTAGTTTGCAACAGCTCTGAAATCTGGCTGCCCTCACTCCTGTCTCTTATGTCCTCTCCATTCCCTGCCCCATTGCAGGTAGGGCTGCTTCTCCTTTGTTCCTTAACCCTACCATCCCCTTTAATATTCCCCAGTCTAGCCATATGGCTCCTTGTGGAATATACGCCTTGCTCCAAGCCAGTTTCTGGGGTCACAGCTAAGCACCTGACTCCCTGATGTGACCCAAGGGGCACAGGCCCAGCCTCCTCATTAGAGAGAAGACATGTTCCTGTCCCCAGTTTGACTAGAGGAGCCCCAAGAGATAGGGGCAAATGAACCCTTGCTGGGATAATTGCCGGCATATGTTTTCCTCTCTCCAACATCCAGGCTTCAGAGGGAAGAAACAAAGCCAGCATCCCATAGACAGAATACAATAAGCTTGGAATAGGAAGCCCACTCTGCTGCCCCCGAACAAGGGGAAACATGGATGTTTAGACTCAAGGAGGAAAGGTTCCAGTGTGTTAAGGATGAAATTGGGCTCCATGGTAATGGGAGGGAAAGGAATAAGAGGCAAGCCCCCTCTTCCAACAGGCAACTAAAAGGCAGGTGAGATTCACAAAGTGATGGGAGTCTTGGAGAGAATATCCCGACTTCACATAGGCTGTGACTATCAATGAAAGAGATACAGTATTGGAATTGTGGTGGGAAACTAACTGAAAACATCAAGTCAATCTGCTGTTGTCAGGAAAAGGGCATGCTAAATGCTGGGATTATTAGAAGATGGAAAGGGAAACTGCAAGTGAAAATAAAACTGCAATGCCAAGAAAACTATGCTAGGGTCACTTTTGGTACAATATACTGTACAGTTCTGGTGGAACCATGTACAAAAGGATATAGAGGTGCAGAACAGAGAAAAGATTGAGGATTTAGAGCACCTTCCCTGTGAGCTAAGTATATTTACACACACACACAAACACAAACACAAACACACGGCAGATCTATCACAATCGAAGGTTAGAAAATTATAAACTGTAGACTGGAAGAGAGAGGGAGAGGAGAGATCCTTTCTCCCCACCTGCTCCACATATTGTCATAAGTTCTAGCTGGAGCAGGGGTGGGGAACTTGTGGCTCAACAGACATTCTTGGACTGCAGCTCCTGCCATCGCTAGCAATTGACCATGCTGGCTGGGGCCGATGGGAGTCAAGCCCAAGAAAACATGGAGCCAGGCTGGTTAGCCACCCCACTTCTAGATCTAAGACTGCACTGTGAGTGTAGCTATTCAGCGTGAACTTATCTTGAGCAGGCTCCTTTAGAGACATGGGAAGTAGAAGTAGAATGTTACTGAGTTTTGTTCTCATCTCAGGCAGAAGAGTTACATCAGAGGCTTACTTCTATTGATTTCTTTAATCTGTTACTTTGCTTCAGTTTGAGCCTTGCGGGCAAATTAATCATCAAAACAGGTAAAGCTCATCCCAAACCCAGCAAGCTGCTGCTACAGAATTAAGCTCCAAACTTCTCCAAGAGAGGGAGAGTCAGAATCCATGGAATACCCGTTAAGTTAATGTGATCTACTTAATTACAGCAGCAGAAGTTTTTTTGGGGGGGGGGTCTACGCCCCACCCCTCTGCCAAGAAGCATGCAAAGGAAGTCAGAATTCTGCAACGGCAAAGTGCCTATTGTTCAGTGAGAAATAGATTACCTGCACAAGAAGAAAAAAGGGATTAACCAAAGATTGGGAGCTGTCTCTGGTGCTGAAATTGATTGTGAGCAAGAAAATGGCAGAGGATCCATCGCCTCTGGTTTTATCCTTGCTTTGAGGTGGGTGGGGGAAAGTTAGTCCTTCAGATGCCCCTATGGTAGCAGCTGGGGGAGGGGGCACCACTGGGACCCTCTTCTCCCCCCCCCGCTCCTCTCAGGGCATGTTTGTTGCTCAGAAACCCCCATGGACATCCTGTGTTATGCTGAATCATGCTTGGAAGCCCCAGACATTGTTGATTCATGTGCCCCACTCCATCCTCTTCTTCAATTCCCAGAGCCATAGGAGCAAGTAGCAGAGAGGCATCACCTGCCCCCTGTTTTAAGTATGTTACAACAGGTAAAGTCACTCAACATTGTGCTGGGAAAGTGAGCTGCACCGTAACTTTACCTACATGTGCGGAACTGGGTGCTTGTGCCACAAATGCTAAGTGCCATGTGCTTAGGGAATAAACACCCATATTTTGATGTGTTGGGGAGCAGCATAGGCTCCTGTTCCACTGCGGGATGTGGTCAGACCATGCATTCCAATAGAGCCTTTGCTTGATGACAACGGGGTATATACAAGCCCTACCCGATGGGTGGGGAACCTCTGGCCATCCAGATGTTATTGGACTGCGACTCCCACCATCCCTGACCACTGGCTATGTCCAGATGGTCCATGTTCCCCACTCTTGCCCTACCCACTTGGTTTACTTACCTAAATAGGTATGAGCTGGTAACACTTGGATGGCACTGGGTTCAAGACAGACAGATGCCTCAGCTCCTCTTGATACATAGCTTCTTCCAGATGTTTTGCACTGGGAGGAAGGGATTCATTCACCACCAAGATACATTTTTTGATGTGTTAAAGCAGGTGCTTTGGGGCTTCTCATAATGTCCTTCTTTTCTGGGTACATCTCTCCAATTCATTGATACGTTCACAGCTCTGCGAATAATAGTGCGGTAGTGTAAGAAAGCCATATCAGAATGAACACTAAAAGTAGAAGTTCTGATGAACTGGACTCTAGTCCATGAAGCTTATGCCATTTGTTAGTTTTTAAGGTGCTGCAAGGCTCAGGATTGATTCCGCTGCAACAGAATAACACAGCTACCCCTCTGGAAATGAAAAGTGATTCAAATGAAGGGAGAGAAGTAACCACGTCAGAGGAAGACAAGCTGGGCTTCAGTAAAGGTGAGGAGCTGCAGCAAGCAAGAGACCACAGAATGCAGGATTTTGCTGGGTGAGAGAATGGCAGTCCTAGACAGAGAATGGAGGTGGGAGGGGAGGGAAGAAAGGAGCTATGGTGCCACAGTGTTACCAACAAGTAGCAGAAGGCTGAGGGTACAACTAAGGTCAAGGATTGACTGAAGGACAGAGGGAGAAAAAAAGAGGGAGGGAGGGGAACACAAGTGAAAAGATACAAATGGGAGAAGTGGGATTTATAAGAAAGTTGTCAGGATAGGGTAGCACACCCAAGCATTCACTTCAGTCACTTGAAGGGTACTGAACAGTTAGGTAAAGGTTAGGGAATGGGTGGAGCTGTGGTCTAAACCACTGAGCCTCTTGGGATTGCCAATCGTAAGGTTGGCGGTTTGAATCCCCACGACGGGGTGAGCTCCCATTGCTCTGTCCCAGATTCTTCCAACCTAGCAGTTTGAAAGCACACCAGTGTGAGTAGATAAATGCACTGCTGTGGCAGAAAGGTAAACAGCGTTTCTGTGTGCTTTGGTCTCCACCATGGTGTTCCATTGTGCCAGAAGCGGCCTGAAAGCAGAGATGAGCCCCGCACCCCATATTCGCCTTTGACTGGACTTAACCATCCAGGGGTCCTTTACCTTTTACTGAACAGTTATACTGACCAGCAGAAGATATCATCTCATTTTTGCCATGCCTTCTTGCTTCTTTGAGTAAAAGCAAGGGCAAGGACACGGGTGGTACTTGGGTCTAAACCACTGAGCCTAGGGGTTGCCGATCGGAAGGTAGGCAGTTTGAATCCCCATGGCAGGGTGAGCTCCCATTGCTCTGTCCCTGCCCCTCCCAACCTAGCAGTTTGAAAGCACGTCAAAGTGCAAGTAGATAAATAGGTACCGCTCCGGCGGGAAGGTAAACAGTGTTTCCGTGCGCTGCTCTGGTTTTGCCAGAAGCAGCTTAGTCATGCTGGCCACATGACCTGGAAAAACTGTCTGCGGACAAACGCCGGCTCCTGCCGGCTCCCTTGGCCTGTAAGGCAAGATGAGCTCCGCAATCCCAGAGTCGTTCATGGCTGGACTTAACTGTCAGGGGTCCTTTACCTTTACCTTTAAGGGCAGGTTGGGGTTCCAGGCGCTGACATCTCTGGGCATTCTCAGCTTGGCATTTCCCAAAAGGAAAAACCACACCATCACTCATAGAAGAAACACATGATTTCAGGTACAGTGAAGGACCTCCTAAGTCAAGTTATTTTTGGAAACCAAACAAAGCAGGCCAGTTACATTTAGACAAAGAGACTATGCAGCTGAGTCATTATGGTCTGAAAGAAGAGAAAGTGATCATCATTACAGGGGATACCTCCAGGGAGTTGTCTGGTCCAACAACAGAAGCGAATGGCTGTGGAATGCATGCAAAACCCTTGGTGAACTGAGAACAAGAGGACTCAGCTTGGCAATTCAGTATAAATCAAGCATTATTTTCTATGCCCAATACACAGAAAAGGGAGATTTTTACTTAATGGTTCTGTGAGGTGTGGCATAGTGCTGTTACAGTACTTGTCCCGAAGATGTGGAGGCTTAGTGATTTAACTAGATAAAATCCCACTCGGGTTTGAAGATCAGAGAAGCAACCCACATCCCCGTTAGGAATGACAGCCATGGAAGTAGCTGTTAAGACCAAGCAAATGTCCTGATCCATCTGCATTGTAGAAGATGCTTTCATGTTGGGGTGACTCATGACCTGGAGAATATGCAGCAGAGAGTTCACAGAGAAGTTCAGTATTCCAAAATCCCTTTGTTGATTCATAAAACTTGGGTTTCATCTTTCTTTTGTATCCCACCTTCCTAAGGCATTTACATTGCAGCTTACAACAATTAAAATACAGTGGTTTTATTTTTTAAAAAAACACTTCTTCTTCTTCTTCTTCTTCTTCTTCTTCTTCTTCTTCTTCTTCTTCTTCTTCTTCTTCTTCTTCTTCTTCCACTCGTATCCAAGTAACATTGACTTCCATGAACATGGTCTTAATGGTGAGTCCGTAAGTGACCATGAAGGCCATTTCTGGATCCACACGTCCTTCCACTGTGGGGACACAGGTCTCCGAGCGGGAGTTGATCACGGTGAGGGTTTGCCAAACATGCCTTCCTCTTAGCATGCTTCTCCGCTTTGTCCTGAGTTTGAGCGTCTTGAAAGCCCATGACACCTTTAGCAAAGGCTGTTCTCCAATTGGAGCGCTCACAGGCCAGTGTTTCCCAGTTGCTGGTGTTTATGCTACATTTTTAAAGATTTGCCTCGAGAGAGCCTTTAAACCTCTTTTATTGACCACCAGCATTGTGCTTTCCATTTTTAAATTCGGAATAGAGTAGTTGCTTTGGAAGATGATAATCAGGCATCCACACAACATGACCGGTCTAACAAAGATGATGTTGAAGAATCAATAAAAAATACAACAACAACATAACAACAGAAACAAGCTCAGCAGATAAAAAAAGCTAAACAGAGTTTGTCATGTCATGTGCTAGGGAAGACAAAAGCTTTTCAGAACAGAAACATTTACACTAATTGGTGGAACATAGTAAAGAAGGAGTCCTACTGAACTTTCTGGGATCTGGTCATTTGCCTTATATGGAGTCTGACCATTTGCCCATCTAGCACACAGTGCTGTCTTCTCTGATTGGCAATGGCTCTCTAGGGTCTCCGGTAGACTTCTTTTTGAGCAATGTCACTTAATACGCTTTTAAGTGAAGCTGCTGCAGATTGAGCTTGGTACCTTCTACATGCAATGCATAAGCTTTGTCACTCAGCTACAGCTTCTTACAAATTGCCCGTCAGCTTTAAGCTGATAAGGAACCCAGGTAAGTAGCCAATATGATGGACGCAGGTGGCGCTGTGGGTTAAACCACAGAGCCTAGGGCTTGCTGATCAGAAGGCCGGTGGTTCGAATCCCTGCAACGGGGTGAGCTCCCGTTGCTCGGTCCCAGCTCCTGCCAACCTAGCAGTTCGAAAGCACGTCAAAGTGCAAGTAGATAAATAGGGACCGCTACAGTGGGAAGGTAAACGGTGTTTCCGTGTGCTGCTCTGGTTTTCCAGAAGCGGCTTTGTCATGCTGGCCACATGACCTGGAAGCTGTACGCCGGCTCCCTCGGCCAATAATGCGAGATGAGCGCGCAACCCCAGAGTCGGTCACGACTGAACCTAATGGTCAGGGGTCCCTTTACATTTACCTTTTAAGCCTATCATAGTGTGGCCAGTGTGGTGTAGTGGTTAAGAGCGGTAGACTTGTAATCTGGGGAACCGGGTTCGCGTCTCTGCTCCTCCACATGCAGCTGCTGGGTGACCTTGGGCTAGTCACACTTCTCTGAAGTCTCTCAGCCCCACTCACCTCACAGAGTGTTTGTTATGGGGGAGGAAGGGAAAGGAGAATGTTTGCCACTTTGAGACTCCTTTGGGTAGTGATAAAGCTGGATATCAAATCCAAACTCTTCTTCTTCTTCGATTGTGGGGGTGGGAGGTTGGTCGACAAGGGCGCTGGTGACGTTTGCACAGAAAGCTACCTTTCCTTGTGCCCAGTCCACAACTCCCTACCCTCTGCAGCAAAGGGATATCACTCTCCTCCATGATGAGCAGGTGAGATTCTCTGCAACTACCTTGCTCCCCGGAGGTGTTTGGATTGTTAGCATCACTGGCAGAACCCACTTCAGCGCCAGCTGCATCTTCGCAACTGCTCTAACCTTTTCACTTGAAACTGAAAGTGATTTCCCAGGCCTCTGCTGTGTTGCCTTGGGGTGGATGGTAAGGGGTTCCTGCTGGCAGTCCTCTCTCCTCTTATTTCCCTCTTGGAGTTGCCCTTTAAAGGACCCTGTTGAATGCCTCTCTTCCTACATGAGAGCAAAAGCCTGCGAGAAGAGGGTGGGTGGGCGTGGCTGGTTTTGGTTCCTCTCATCTGCAGCGCAAGCTGTGTGGTTTGCACATCTCCCCAGTGGAATAGGCCCGGCACAGCTATAAATCACCGGACGTGGATACAAAACCGTTACCTAGTTATGTGTGTGTGTGTGTGTCTCCCTCCCTCCGCTGAGACTAACTGTAATCTTCTCTTCTCTCTCACCCTCCATCAGAAATGGCGATGCTACTGAAAATGAGCAGATGCCCACAAGACACAGCACGATATCTCCTGAGTGCAAATGAGGTAGGGGGCTTCACTGCAAACCAATCCTCTTCCCTCAGTTATGGCAAATGTCCCCACCCACTTGAAAGCCGGGGAAGGGCGGGGAGATAGAGGGACTGAAGGGACAGAGGTCGGGACTCAGGGGGTTCCAGAGAGATGGCATCTGTTTAAAATGGTTCACATTGATCCTCCGAGTGGCTAGAAGCTCAGCTGCAGGGTGCCAGAATGGTGGGAAGCAGTGAATTTTGCAGATGAGAGAGCCTTGACATTTTTGCAGGCTGCTTTCTCTTTGCTCTGCACAGGAGTTCCTCTGGTAGGTGGAAGTTGGCAGGGCGAGGGTGGGGAGGGAGGGAGGGTATGATCTGTTGATCACCACAGAGGAATCACAGGGCTACACAGGCTCAGAGGATTGAAGAGACCGTCCACAGGGAAGCTAGATGGAGAAAACAGCTGTTGGTTTTTGGTGAAAGGATGTTGCTATGTGTAACCCTCCCTCAACAGTCTGACCAATGTTGCATAGCGAAGCGGAGGATAGGGCAAGAAGGAGGAGCAGGGGGACATACCTCTAAAGAAGCTTTCAAGAAACAGAAAGAGAGAGGGAGTTTTCAAAACAAAAGCTCTCCAGAGGTCTAATAGGTTGTTGCTGCTGGAACATGACTCCTGGGTGCTGATCTCAGTTTGGCAGGGTGTGTGTCTGTGGAAGAGAGCCTTGTTTTCGTTCCTTTCTCAACCACAGCTCAGAATGTGGAGTCTGATCTACCGATACAGGAAGAGGCTACTTTTGGAAGGAAGTCACATGATAATAGGGAAGGATGTTTCGGGGTGCAGGACTTCTGGAACGCACTCCTGAGTCTGGGGTGATTGTTCTCCTTGTGGTTTAAATGAGAACTTATAGGGGAAGGAGCAAAGATCTGTGAAAGGCCTTGTGTTCTGACCTACAGCCATGGTCTCTCTTCCATCCCAGTTCAACCTTCTCTTGGGTGAGAAGGAACTGCATGATGGGCCGTGGAGAAGGACAATATGGCCCAGCAGTTTCAGAATCACAGCTTGCTGGAAGAGCTATGTTCAAATCCCACTGCAGAACTACTTTGGCAGCCTGTTTTCCAGTCTGCCTCGGTTTTCCCATTTGTGGAAAAGGGAACAAAGCGCCCATTGCCTTCCACAGCATGGGGAAATTGAGTGTATCGCAGCAGAACTTTTTGGTTTCTTCTTGAATAGGGAATAGCTATTGAACCCATTGAAATCTGTAGTGCCAGATTTACACTACAGATTTCAATGGATTCAATAGCTATTCCCTCCCCATGGGTAGCCCTGGGAATGATAGTTTTGTGTGAAGGGGGTTAGCAACCCCTCCCCCTAAGAGGGAAATCATCAGCATCTTCAGCAAACTACAATTTTCAAGATTATTTAAGGGAAGACCGAGAAATTGCTTGAGGGCGGGCTTCTTCTGGGGGGAGCTGTCTAGGCAGGTAGGATCAAAGTCCTTAGGCAGTAGCTGCCCAGTCTGCCCCCCCCCCCCATAACCCTTGTAGTTCCAATATGCCTGAATGGATTCTCAGGTGCGCAACACATCTCTGGGATACTTGCTAGAGTAGGGAAGTAATAATGTTCAGGACGTCTGTGACAAAAATATATATTCTCAGTTATATATATTTTAAAAAAACAACAACCCAAAGCTAAGTTCAGACTTGCCTCAGGCAGACAAACAGCTATCAGGTATGTTTCATTTAGAAGCCTTCAATGTTGGAATAACTGTGGGTCTCTTTATAATAGAAGGAGCTCAGTTGTTTTTTAGTTGGATGAGTAATTCTGTCTGGGGCTTACCAAGCTAGTGCCAAGAGATCACACTAGAACCTAAGTTGAACAATACAGGAATATTTACAGGTAGGTAGCCGTGTTGGTCTGACGCAGTCAAAACGAAATAAAAAAATTCCTTCCAGCAGCACCTTAAAGACCAACTAAGTTTTTATTTTGGTATGAAGAATCTGAAGAAGTATCTGAAGAAGTGTGCATGCACACAAAAGCTCATACCAAAATAAAAACTTAGTTGGTCTTTTAGGTGCTGCTGGAAGGAATTTTTTTAATTTTGTTTCGAGCACAGGAATATGGCACCTGATTGGGTATGATGTGCCATTAAATAACTCAGTTGTGTGTGCAACTTCCAATCTAATGCTTTTACATGCAAAATGGGCAAGTGCATGTTCAGTTGTGAGGGCAGCTATTTTTGAGTTTGCTGACCTAGCTGTGAACACTCGCTTACTCCACAGTTGCCATCTTGCTCTCTGTGCCCGCTGATTCTTGAATACCAGGGAATCAACTTTCAGCTTCAGATCTAAAGGTGATTCTCTTTTGAGAGAGATCTGCCCTTTCTCCCTTTGGGCAATTCAGCATGCATGTATGGGCACCACCTCAAACCCCTGCAAGAGAACCAGAGTCTGGCCCAGGGGTCAGCAAACTTTTTCAGCAGGGGGCCGGTCCACTGTCCCTCAGACCTTGTGTGGGGGGGGCGCGGACTATATTTTGAAATATATATATATAAACGAATTCCTATGCCCCACAAATAACCCAGAGATGCATTTTAAATGAAGGCACACATTCTACTCATGTAAAAACACCAGGCAGGCCCCACAAATAACCCAGAGATGCATTTTAAATAAAAGGACACATTCTACTCATGTAAACATGCTGATTCCCCAGACCGTCCGCGGGCCGGATTTAGAAGGTGATTGGGCCGCATCCGGCCCCCGGCCCTTAATTTGGGTACCCCTGGTCTGGAATGTACATTCTGGATTTCAGTCGGAGCAATTTCATTTGGAACCAGAATCAGTTTACCTGGCATGGCTGGCTCTTATTCCAAGTGTGTCCCTTGCCAATATTGCAGAGGATGTTGGAGGGCAACTAATGGATGGTCCACCACTGGGTGTGCTCAGCACAGCATCCTCTTCAATGTTGCAGGGATGCTGCTGTCTGTGGGGGGGGGGCAACTTGTGGATCCCGTGCAGCTTCACATAATCTGAGAGTTCTGCTCCAGCACTTTCTTCATTGTTCCAAGGAAGCTACTGTGGTGTGTGTGTGTGTGTGTGTGTGGGTCTTCTCTCTCTCTCTCTCTTAGAATCACAGAATTTCGGAGTTGGGAGGGACCCGGGGGTCATCTAGTCCAACCCCCTGCAATGCAGGGATCTTTAGCCCAACGTGGTGCTTGAACCCACGACCCTGAGATTAAGAGCTGTCATGCTGTACTGGCGGAGCTATCCCAGCTCTTTCCTCCTCCTTCCACCATCTCCCTTATCTCCCACCACCCCGCTTTCTGGGGCAGGATGCGCGAGACATTTCTCTACCACCTGTTCTACGCCTTCCCCTAAATGGCGCCTTTCCTCGCTTTATCTTCTCCCTGGGCTGCTGGGTGGTCTAAATGCCCATCTGAATGGGCGTCTGCAGCGGGGGGCGGGGGGGGGCGGGGAAGGGTTCACCGTCGGGAGATAAAGGAAAGGGAGAAGAAGCAAAGATTCAGAGGGGGGCGCTTCTTCTTCTCTCCTTCGCGCATTTCGTTTGCCCATCGTTACCTCCCCACGCAGCTTCTCCACAGTGTGTGTGTGTATTGGGGGGGGGGGGGGTTCTAAGCGGAGCAGGGAGGAGCGCGCCTCCGTGATGGCTCGCCGCTGCCAACCAATGAGCGGGGGCCCTGTCAGTCTTGGGTGGGGGGGCTCATAAAAGCTTCTGGCCCGGCAGGTGGGGGGCCACTGAGGGGCTGCGCGGGCGGCGGAGCGAGCCCAGCTGCGGCGGCCGGGGCCCCCGACGGACTAGCGCCTCGCTCGCGGCCAAGGACAGGCCCCGAGGGGGGGCCCGGAGAAGAGAGCGCCCGCCCATCCCCCTCTTTCCCCCTCCCTCGCCAAAATCCCCGGGTGTAAATAGTCAAGGGCGTTTAAAGGACCATTGTGTGAATCTCCGCGAGTCGCTCGCCTCCCGTCCGTCCCTCCTCCGTTTCCCCCCCTTTTAATTTCCCCCCTTAAAAATAATAATCCGCCCCTTTCTCTCTCTCGTTCTACTCCCCCCCTCCCGCGTTCTTTTCTTTTTCTGTTTTCTCCGCTCCGTTCTCCTCTCCTTTTAACATTCCTCACGGATCCCTTCTCCGGGCTAAATCCCGCTTCGACGCCCATCCTTTCTCCTTTCCCTCTTCTTCCGTTCCTTCGCCGCCTCCCTTCTCCTCGGGAGGGAAGCTGGGTTTTTTTATATAAAAAGAAGGGTTTTTATTCCCTCCGCTTCTCCCCCGCCCCCCCGGCAGCAATTTATCCTCACTTCCTCCCTCCCCCCCACCTCACCCGGACGGTCCCCCCCCCTATTTTGTATGCGCCACCGTCGCCGGGGGGTCCAACTCGCCATCGATCGGGAAGGCAAGGCGACCCCCGCCCCGTACCCGGGGCCAATCCGTTCCGACCCGCCCCACCCGAGGAGGAGGAGGAAGAAGAAGAAGAAGGGGGCGAAGAAGCCCGATTCTAGAGCCGTCCACGGAGCCGCCGCCGCTGCCCGGCAGGATCCCGGCGCGCCCTAAGCATGGTCACTGTAGGTATTTCGCGGCTCAGGCGCTCCTTTGTATGCTTCGGGGGCGGCGGCGGGCTGGATGGATAAATGGGGGAAGGGGGGAAATGTAGCCGAGACGGCGCTCCAGAGAGCCCTGCCCCTCCCCGCTGCTCGTTTGGGGGAGCTTTGGCCTTGAACGGGGAGGTGAAAGAGAAGGCGAAATCTCTGCCGCGGAGGCTCTCCGCGGGCGCATTCGCCCCCTTCGCCAGGGACACGCGCGCGCACACGGGGGGCTCTTTGGAGACTCGGGAGCGTGAAAAGATCCACACGACGCCCTCCACGCCGAACCGCCGAGTTGAAAGATTGCCGGCGGGCGGAGAAGGGCTAAAGAGCGTGTTCACACGATCACACACACGTATCTGGACTGTGTCAGCTATAGTACATTGTGCAGGTTGGAGCGAAGGGCGAGCCTCCCTCGGGTTTTCCTTGGGGAGGGTGTGCGTATTCGAGTGCATGGCCGAAGCGGATCTACGGTAGCTGCGTCTCGGAGGATGATGGAATCGACCATAACACACCAAAGCATCTATTCTAATGGGGTGTGTGTTTCCTATGCGCGTGGTTTTTTTTTCCTTGGAGGAGAAGGGAGGAACAATTATGCAGATACAACAGTCTTTTCCTGCACGCATCCATCACCGTGGAGGTCGTGCAAGAAGGGGAGAGAAGGACATTTTGCGCTCCCCCCCCCCGTGTTGCCTCCGCAGGGTGGCCCAGCTTAAGCCAGATTTCTAGCTCAACGGATTGCAATTTTGGATGCAACCCGACGGATTTCTGGAGAGATCCGAGAGATATTGCGCGTAGGAATTGGGAGGGGAGGCCGTGTCTGGGCGTTCTGTGCGCCTCGGTCGCTTCGGGGTGTGTCTCTCTCGAGCTGGCCGCGGGCAACCGTTGGTGCTTCGCGCACGTCTGGCTGGCTGCCGCCGCCGCCATGCAGGCGCGCGTAAGGCACGCCGCTTTCTGGGCTGGGTGGGATCGCCGCCCGCGGGTCACCTCGTGCTTGACGGGGCCGGGAGGCGCTTGGTGGCCCTCTCCGCATGCCGCCCTCGGGCGCGCATCTCCAAGCGGCTGCTCGGAGCCAAGGAAGGAGCTGCAGCAGCCCCGCTGCCTCCGTCAATGGGGCCTTGGAGAGGGGAAGGGCAAGCGGCGAAATGAAAGCAATCCGGCTTGCCACGGGACGGGCGGGGGAGCCGACGATGCCGTTGCAAGGGGGCTTCGTCTAGAACCTGCATTTCTCCGCTGCTGCTGCCGCTGCCGCCGCCCCTCTGCACGCAAGCGGGGGAGGGACGCGCAGCCCTCCTTGGCGCGTTGCATTTTTGTTGCGCGCTTGCAAATGCCATCCTTTTGAAAAGCAGCATCGCGCTCTCCCGCTCCCCCCCCCACCTCGTCCTTTATCCTAGACTAGAGAGATGTTCCCATCTGGGCCCCACCCCACCCACCGACCCACCCACCCCCCGCGAGCTGGAGAGCGAGTCTGCAGGCAGGGGGAATTGCAGGCGAACAAAAGGAGCTGGCGGCAGCATTTCAGGGAGGGGTTTAAGTGCCTCCCCCGACGCACAATCGGCTTGTACTGAGGCTGTTGCAAATGCTGCCAGGAGGAGGAGGAGGAGACGACGGGGTGGAAATGCGAAAAAGGGATGGGGGGGGGAAGCGTGCGTGTCTCAGGCGGCGGGAGAATAGGGGTGTGAGATGGCGAGGTTGGGTGAGCCGCAGGGAGGAAGGTGGCAAGACCCAGTGGGCTCCGTGTGTGTGTGTGTATGTGTATGCGTGTGCAAGGGAAGCATGGCATGGGTGGGTCTACTCTGTGACCAGACTTCCCTCTGTGCAATATGCTCCTGGTTGCAGGTAGGCGGGGTGGGGGCAGATATGAGTGCCCCTGCTCATGCCACATTTAGGGTTTTAAAAAGCGGAGGAGGAGGGGAGCGCGGACCACCGTAAGGTGAAAACGTAGCCTTTGTAGATGACACAAAGCCATTTTGACCTTGTAGCGGTTGCTCAGTTGTGCACTCCTGCCGTACTGCAATGTGCACCCCACCCTCTGGGAAGCATGGGCATGGAGGGAGAAAGGGGGGGAGTGTAGGGCTGGAGTGGTGCTTTCTTTCTGTAATAGCTGTATGCACCGCATCTCACTTGTGGGTGTAAAGGCAGGAGGGGGGGTGGTAGAGAGAGAGAAAAAGCCACAGGGTCAGCAATGCAGCAGAGAGAGAGAGAGAGATGGAGAGGAGGGGGAACTGGGTTCTTAAAGTTACAGTGCAAGAAAATGGCAGCTCGAATAGGCTGTCCCCACTCACACGGGCAGGTTAAAGGGTTGACTTCTGCACTAGGGAAGCCAATCTGTGCCAAGGTTGGGCATGCCGTTTCTGCAGGGCAGTTTGGGATGGGGATCTGTGGGGCCTGGAGCAGGAGGGGGAAGGCCTTAGCTATCCGCTTGATGCCTGACAGGTTGAGACACCACCCCCTATTCCTAGTGAAACTCCAGCAATCTCCACAATATGCCTTACAGGGCAGAAAAGAGAGACTGTCGCCTACAACCCTTCACACCCTGGTTTAGATTTTGAGGCATTGTGTGTGCGAGAGTGAAAGCGAGAGAGATCTGCAATAGCTCCTTCTACATTTGGGCAGTAGCAGTATTGTCTTCCAAAACGTGGCACAAATGTGGTTACCGGCACCCTATTTAAAATAAGCAGCGCAGTTGTGATGCCTTTGTGTGGGTGCCCGTGTGATGTCTACTTATTAATAACATTTGGCCTACAAAAAGCTTATGGCATCATAAATCAGTCTCCGAGGCTGCTAGTTGTCTTTTGTTCCACCAGACTTTCACAGCTGCCCCCTTGGGATTTGGCTAACAAAAAATATTAAATTGGTTGATCTTCCTCTTATGTAAGGTCATTGCTATTTCCACTTCACAGATGGCTAAACTGAGTCTGGCTTCTGATCAGCTGATGGTGACTGGGATTTGAACCCTGAGCCAAGGGCAACCACGCAGTCCATTGGAACCAATTGGCTCCTCTTGGATTTTGTGCTGTGTGTGCGTTTTCCTTATGGAACTGCATGCTCTGTGTCTTCAGTCAACCTCTGGGTGAATAATTCTATCACGTGGGCTTCCTAAGGCTGTGAGATGAAATACAGATCATGTAGAAACATAGAGTAGCAGGGTCATCTAGTGCAACCCCCTGCAATGCAGGAACCTAAACTAAAGCATCCATAAACCTCTGCTTTAAAACCTCCAGTTAAGGAGCAGAACTGAAATCCTGCAGGGTGTAGCTAAAATGGCCTTGACCAGTAGATGCTCTAAGCCTTGTCTTTTAAGCTGGCAAGGAGTGTGCGGTCTGTCAGTCATTCCAGAAGGCTCTGCTCTCTCTCCCCCCCTTTATCCCCCTATTTTTTGCCACGTATGCTTTCTAAGGCTCTCTGCTGCCCACCTTTATCTGCCCACCAAAAGACCCCTTTAGCTCCTGGGTCTTTTCTCCCACCCATCCCCTAGGGGCAAAAGCCAATCCTGGATCAGTCCTGATGGGAAAGAAAGGCTAAGGGAGAAGGGGCGATTACAAGGAGACACAGGAAATGGCCCAGGATGTTTTAGCCTCATTGCAGGAAGGACTCAAAAGGTTCTTCCTCTGCCGAGGGCCTAATCCCTTCCCATGTCAGAAGGCCTCACCCAAAGCTTTTAGTGTGGTGCTAGCAGCCAGGGGCAGGTGGGTGGGGTGGAGCAGGAATTCCCCCCCCCCAGTAGCAAGTTCAGACACGAAATTGGCCCTTTTGGGGGTTCCATCCCTGTTTCCAGCCAAGGAGGGAGCCAGCCGGCTGGGAGCCAGACCTCCTCGTCGTTTCTGTTAGTCGTTATGCGCAGCTTGGGGAACGGGACTTAATTGTGTTGTGTGAGATGGTCGCAGCTGCTGTGCTTCACCAGTTGGCATGGCTGAAGCCTGGCCCAGGCTCTGTAAATAAACATGCTGTTTTTCACTCCTCGCTTTTCTTGTTTCTCCACCGTCTTAAGGCGCAAGTGGCAGCAGCCTCTCCGTTCTCCCCCTCCTCCCTGACCCTAGTAAATCAGGGCTAGAGGCAGGGGAAGCGTGGCATTCAACTAAGTGCTCCCATGCCGTGGGGTGGGGGGAGAACTCCACAGCAGCTTACAGGGTGAGCCGTGTCCATTAATTTCAGTGGGTCTGCTCTGAGTAAGACTTGAGCTGAATAAAGTTGGCATTTTCTCAGTGTTACCAAATGGCTTTGTAATTAGTAGCCAACAAATGACCTTGTCACTTGGGCTGCTTGTGGTTTACAGTGGAACCTCGGTTTATGAACACCTCGGTTTATGAATTTTCGGTTTATGAACGCCGCGGACCCATCTGGAACGGATTAATTCATTTTCCATTACTTTCAATGGGAAAGTTCGCTTCAGTTTATGAACGCTTCAGTTTATGAACAGACTTCCAGAACCAATTACACCCATGCTTCAGTTTATGAACGCTTCAGTTTAAGTACTCCGCGGACCCGTCTGGAACGGATTAATCCACTTTCCATTACTTTCAATGGGAAAGTTCGCTTCAGTTTATGAACACTTCAGTTTAAGTACTCCGCGGACTGTCTGGAACAGATTAATCCACTTTCCATTACTTTCAATGGGAAAGTTCGCTTCAGTTTATGAACGCTTCAGTTTATGAACAGACTTCCGGAACCAATTGTGTTCATAAACCGAGGTACCACTGTATATGGCTAGACTGCTACACGCCAGAAGTCTGTGACTCCCTGAGCACGTAATCTTGTGCAATATCTTGAATCTGGTACAAAGTGCACGTTCTTGAGAAATTCACCACTGAAATCTTGGAGGGTCTTTCATACGGAAACATGGAGTAGGTATCACTGACTTGGCTGGTTATCCCAGTGTTACTATCTTACTTCTGGGTTCTAGGCATGCCTTGCTATTTCTCCTAAGGCTTCTCCTTAGGACACTTAGGACAAACAAAGCAAAAACCACAAAAGGAAAAACCAAGGAAAAACCACAAAAGTCTACAAAAGCAAATACTTGTTTCAGTACAAAGTGTGCCAGTTTGGAATTTATTTGTGTATGTGAAATTTGCACACTGAACCTGGATAAGGGACCCCTGACCGTTAGGTCCAGTCGCGGACAACTCTGGGGTTGCGGTGCTCATCTCGCGTTATTGGCCAAGGGAGCCGGCGTACAGCTTCCAGGTCATGTGGCCAGCATGACAAAGCTGCTTCTGGCGAACCAGAGCAGCACACGGAAACGCCGTTTACCTTCCCGCCGGAGCGGTACCTGTTTATCTACTTGCACATTGTGCTTTCGAACTGCTAGGTTGGCAAGAGCAGGGACAGACGGGAGCTCACCCTGTCGCGGGGATTCGGACCACCGACCTTCTGATCAGCAAGCCCTAGGCTCTGTGGTTTAGACCACAGCACCACCCGCATGGTATGGATAGATCTGATTATCAGGTGAGGAACCTGTGGCTTTCTGGATGCTGTTGGACTCTGACTCCCATCATCCACAGCCAGTATGGCTAGCAAGTAGGGATGATGGGAGTTGTAATCCAACATTTGGAGGGGTTCTTTAGCAGTGTCCCCCATCTTCTGATTAAGGCCATCAGGAGTTCACAGGTGACCTAGCAAGTCACTTGGAGACAGGCAGGCAGCACGTGCTCCAGGATTAATTTTAACACATCACCTGTAATCAGCATTCGAAATTTGGCAGGTGCATTTTGCACCTGCCTGTCAACCACTTGTGACCAAGTTAAGACGCCAGGCGCCAGGATGCCACCTGACATCACCATCTGGAGGTGCCTGCCATTGGGTTTTAAGTGTTCCTCATAGCCTACCACCTTGAGCTTTTGGGGTTGGCCCTGCAGCAACCTGATAGATTTGCTGGTCTTCCACTCTTACAACATCTTGATGATGTTCCACATCCACTCAAAAATATCCACACCTACGGTAATAAGGACCCCATGATCATGTGCAGAGATTATGTCCTCTGTGCTTTCTTGAGACATTATTGTGGTTGCCATTAGCTGTTTTGTGTGGTGCATATTTTTTTTGTCTTAGGGAGAATGCTGTGCCTGTGATTTTCACCTCTCCTTGGGGTAGCTGGTCTTTAATATAGCTCTTCACGCTCTCTGGTTGTTTCATGCAAGCCCAGGGTGGTTTTTGGGGGGCCATTCAGGTTGTTTTCTCCCTGGAAAAGACCCTGATGTTGGGAAAGATTGAGGGCGCTAGGAGAAGGGGACGACAGAGGACGAGATGGTTGGACAGTGTTCTCGAAGCTACGAACATGAGTTTGACCAAACTGCAGGAGGCAGTGGAAGACAGGAGTGCCTGGCGTGCTCTGGTCCATGGGGTCACGAAGAGTCGGACACGGCTAAACAACTACAAGGTTGTTTTCAGTTGGCTTTTGATGATCAGCGTCTCTTGTCTCATCTTTTCAGTGGTTGTGATGGTTCTTGGCAGACGCAGTTTTCTGAGGGTTGTCTTGTTAATTCTGCTCCTGGAACTAGAGTCGCAAGGGAGGGAATAGACCTTGTAGTCTGGATCGGCCACTCTGTAACTAAACCACATCCAACAGATGCCTCTCCTTGAAAGGTTCCTACAGTTTTTTTGGAAATATGAAACACTTAGAACACTCCAAAGCACTGTGCTTTATATGCTCAATAATATTATAGACAGCTGGTTCCATTATGCACTAGGAGGTTCCCCCCATTGTGTCTGTGTGTCTTCTAAAGCTACCTGCTTATAGGTACTCCATGAATAATTGCAGCCTTTTGTGTTTGGGCATCTTTCTCATGGTGGTTGAAAAGGGCGCTTGCTTCTTCTGGCCTTTGGTTGCTAAGCTGGGCTTGCATGTGCATGAACTTGGAGTCGTTTCTAGTTAGCCTTTTTCCATAGCTCATCATCTTGCTGCGCCCCTGTTCCAATTGTGCCCCAGACCACATTCCTTTTGGGGGGCTCAGGCAGATGCGGCCACCAGGAACTCTTGCAGAAGGGATGCCCTCGCTAACTTCCGTTTGGTGGGACTTTCCCTGCCGCTTCAAGCCATTCACTCTTCTTGCACCTGGATGCATCCCTGGTTCTTCCTTCCCTTCCTTGTCTGTCTTCTAAAGTCCGACTCAAAGCACTCTGGCCCTGTGACTGCCATGGCTCAAGAGGCTGCCATCTTCCGTGGCTTTCAGCCACAACTCCTTAAGTTCTATCCCAGGACACTTCAGATTCAGCACCATGGAAGCTCAGATTCTCAGAACGAAACAAATGATGTGAAGATCAAGTTGCTCAAATGTGTCTATTTTGCACAATAGGCTCTGTGCTCAGGATTTTGGTGTCCAGGATTTATATATGATGCCGAGCAGGGGAACAGAAAGCATGAAGGACATAGAGGGCATCGGGACTACACAACGGATGCAGTGATTGATACCCAACCCTGACCATTGGAAGCTCGTTCCACCTTTGGCTTCAGATGTTTAGTTTAACCGGATCCTGCCCACATGGTTTTTAGTGAAAACCTAGAGCCGTATTTGCTGCATTTAAAACAAAATCTGTGGCAACTTAAAGATGAAAAGAATGAAGGAGGACGATCTTTTCATAGCTGGGGAGGGCAATAAAGCAAATCTGGATCTTCTTGTGGATCACTGGATGATTTGCAGCAGAACGAATGGCAAGAGTTTCTGACTCTTAATTGTTAATAGCAACAACAAAATGGCATCCCTCCAGCCTTCTAAAGTAGGCCAATCCCCTGAGCTGCAGTAACTCACTCCGGTACAGATTTGTATGTTTATGTGCAGATCATCTCCATGCTTGAGTCCTGGGTCCCAGTAGGCTCTTCCCCTGACCTACCATGTTCCGCTGGCTGGGCCCTCACCATCGAACCTCTATTTTGCATTTTGCATTTGGCTTTGGTTGGTTCTACTTAGGATTTGAATGAAAACAACAACAAAGTAGAGCCCACAATCCTGAAGCTTGTCCTTGCCCTGGGCTTGGAGGCATTTTAACCAGACGCACAAAGTGTTCTGTAATCCAAGCACTTTTAATCAGGTTGGGCTCTCGTAGCCCCTGAAAGTGGATGCCACAATAAATCTGTGGGTCTTTCAGAGTCTCTTCCAGGGCTTACTCTCAGGTAAGTGTGCATAGGATCGTAGCCAGAGACTCAAACCTTCAGATTTTAGAGATGTAGGCTTACACCTTATTGTTCATCGTGACCCCAGTTTGACCCAAGAGTTTATTTTGCCCCCCTCTGGGGCTTTGGAGATCTTTGGTGAGGGTGATGGGAGAGAGCTGCTTCTGAGAGCCCCGTCCCAGCGCAACAGCCATAATGTTCATGGTGCTGTGCAGACGCATCGTTGGGCAGTTGCACTACTAAGTTGGCAATGGCTGCAGCCTGGATTTCCTGAGGCGTAGCTGGAAAACGTCTCCCCCCTGCAGCCCCTCCTTCATTTTTAAACCCACTCAATGGGCACCGTCGGACTGAGCAAGGCAGCTGGGCCTTATCACGCAGGGAGCATCGCGGCCTGGCCTCACAGCACCCTGAATGCTCAATTTCACGCTGTGCATGAAATATTCAGTGCTTGCTGCCATGTTTGCGTGAGAGGGAGCAGGCGCACGATTTCTCCTCCCCCGCCGCTGTGCCTTCTGCCTATCCATTATTCAGCGGCTTTCATCAGGTCCCTTGGCCCTGCCTCACAGACAGGCAGAAAGGGGGGGGTCTCCTCCTTTCTGCCCTCAAATCTCTTCCCTTTTTTTCCTCCCCTGCCTACCGCCCCCAGCTGTTCCATCACAGCGGCTTCCCTCGTGCTTTCAGCAACGACCATCATCTAAAGGGCAAGCGACTTGGCCAGTTCTGGTGACCAGGGCTCCTCAGTGCTGCCCTGAGAGAAGAGAGCGGGGGGGGGGTTGTTGTCTAAGGGGATGCCTGGGAGCAGTGGGCAAGCAGGCGGGCACCGGCAAGAGTGAGGCTGGGGGGCCAGAACTCCTCTGAGTTCTGCTGCCAGCTCTAGGAGGAGAGGAATGGAAAGAGCACTGCTTGTTATATAACTGCTGCAAAGCTCCACTGGACAAATCGAAATGACTCAGCAGCTTGCCTTCCGCTGTCTTCTCTGAACAGTAGGGAAACTCTGGTATCTGCTCCAGATCGCAACCCAAGTGTTGACAGATGTGCAAGCGATGGCGGCCGCTCTCCCGTGCATGAGGGTGCAGTCCATTTGATGGCGATGTTTGTTTTTTAATATATATATTCTTGCTCCTCGTACCTTTGTTAAGCTCCAAGGACATCAGGGTAGGGGGTATATACGATCTCCTCGCTTCCCCTCCTCCTTTTAAATAATAGTCACAGCGACCTTGTAAAATAGGTAGGCTGAGATGGAGCCTGGCCCAAGGTCATTTGCTGAGGTTTGAGGTCAAATGGGAATGAACCCAGCACTCCCCTGTCTCCGGGTCCAGTACATTATCTGATTGATGGATTATGTGTGTGGGCAAGTTCTCTTCTGTGCTGAAGGACAGTTCCCTATTGGCGCGGCACATCTTCCAGATCTTGGAGAAGAAGCACAAGGATGCTACACACAATTCCATGTGCCTCCTCTCTATAGGATTTGTTAGGCACCATGCCTTGTGCTTGTGCATCATTACAAGATGTTTATCTACTCCAAGATTGTGATTTTGTGTGTTAACTGACAGTCAGTTGTGATGTCCCATCTCTTCATATCAATCCTGGCATGCACTGAATCCAGTTCGACTGACCCCAGAATGCTAGGCTTTGAAACTTTTCAATGGTGAGAGCACTTCCTGATCTGTCGATTAAAAAAAAGCAAGAAGGGGGTGGTGTGGAAAAGGAAGGGGGTGATCCGAGAGGTACTAATGTTGCTCAGAATGTGAGAGTAATGAGGTGCCCATTTGCATTTCCTGTAGTCAAATCCAGGTATCCACAAAGCAGCATGTAGCATCAGAAGCAGCATTTAGTGCACATGTGGCTGAAACTTCACAATGCATTGCAGACTCCGCATTTCCCCCCCCCCCTAGCACAGTATCGGAGGCTTCCAGCAACTAAACCTTATGCAGCCAAATAAGCCTAGGCCTTTATGATCCCTTTGCTGCTGTGAACAAGCAGCGTGTAGGGGGTGTGCCCACCAAAATCTGCATGCCACACAATTGTACATCTTAAATTTTTTAAAGTTCAGCGAAAGTCTTCCGCTTTCTGCTATGATGACAACATATGTGCTGTCTGCTAATATGTCACAAGAAAAGTTGCAAGGTGTCTTCTTTTTGGTTTTGAATACTTAAAAATATGCATACGTAGCTCAGTGTGTTGACAGATGATTAAGCGGGCATTGCTTTTCCAGTCACTTGAAAGGGGTTTAATTGCTCCCAACCAGTTAATTGGTTTAATGCTGCAGACCTACTGAGAACAGGTTTAGAAGCTAAAAAGGCTTGGCTGAGCGGAAGCCCTTCAGTCAAGCTAGGGACCTGACCGGCACTCTACCGAAATCCCTGTCCAGCAGCTGAAATGCTAGTCTGTGCTCTTGCCAGTCTAAAGTTTCTCAGAGGGAGCAGATCTATGGGCTGCTGGTTGCATGATAATTTCATATTGCAGACCTTCACTCATGAACAAAGTTAGTGCATGATCTAATGCTGAGTGAGACATTAAGCTTTCCTGGTGTGTGTTTTGCATGTCATTTTCTCAAATTATAATCTCAGAGCCATATTCATGTATGCACACATGCGCTTTGTAAGGTGAGATTGATAGGCCCCCCCTTCCCCTCCCACCCCAGTGTATGTATGCTTGGAAGACAGATCCTTGCTTCTGCTTTCAGATACCTGTGCTGGTCTGGAAAGAGAAGATTTACATTTTCCCTTTACAAAATGTATGCTTTAATGTATGCTTTAAAGAGGGACCCAGGTGGCGCTGTGGGCTAAACCACTGAGCCTAGGGCTTGCTGATCAGAAGGTCGGCGGTTCGAATCCCTGTGACGGGGTGAGCTCCCGTTGCTCGGCCCCAGCTCCTGCCCACCTAGCAGTTCGAAAGCACGTCAAAGTGCAAGTAGATAAATAGGAACCGCTACAGCGGGAAGGTAAACGGCGTTTCCATGTGCTGCTCGGGTTTGCCAGAAGCGGCTTTGTCATGCTGGCCACATGACCTGGAAGCTGTACGCCGGCTCCCTTGGCCAATAACGCGAGATGAGCGCCGCAACCCCAGAGTCGGTCACGACTGGACCTAATGGTCAGGGGTTCCTGACCTTTACCTTTTATGCTTTAAAGAGCTATTTTTCACTTAACAAAATGCAGACAACCTTCCCTCTTTTTCTGGGCCGCTTGTGTAATAATATTGAACTTTCCAAAGGGCAGCACAGTGGAAGGACGGAGAGGCAAACAATACTATATAGAATGTATTTGAGAAAGTTACTTCCTGTGCAGATAAGCTGAGCAAAAATCTGTTTACTATATAGATTTAAAGACTCTGGATTAGTGAGGATCCGAGGAACCATATGTGAGTGGGTGTCTACTCCCCCATTTTATGCTACGAGGAAATGGTCCACCCAGTTTGACACCATATTGCTCAAACTTCCTCCCCCAGGATAGGTTGGGGGGGGGGAGAGAGAAGCTGGGTTTCCCTCCCTTAAAGAATTGGGGAGTGTGAAGGGAAGGGGAGGGAATGTAGCTGCCATGACTAGGACTGTAGCCCCTATGTTCAGCTTCTGATCAATAATAATAATAATAATAATAATAATAATAATAATAACAACAATAATAATAATAATAATAATTTTATACCCTGCCCATAGGGACCCAGGTGGCGCTGTGGGTTAAACCACAGAGTCTAGGGCTTGCTGATCAGAAGGTCGGCGGTTCGAATCCCTGTGACGGGGTGAGCTCCCATTGCTCGGTCCCAGCTCCTGCCCACCTAGCAGTTCGAAAGCACATCAAAGTGCAAGTAGATAAATAGGGACCGCTCCGGCAGGAAGGTAAACAGCGTTTCCGTGCGCTGCTCTGGTTCGCCAGAAGTGGCTTAGTCATGTTGGCCACATGACCCGGAAGCTGTCTGCGGACAAATGCCAGCTCCCTTGGCCTATAGAGCGAGATGAGTGCCGCAACCCCAGAGTCGGACACGACTGGACCTGATGGTCAGGGGCACCTTTACCTTTACCTTTTTTTACCCTGCCCATCTGGCTGGGTTTCCCCAGCCACTCTGGGCAGTTTGCAGCACATAAAAAAATTGTAAAACAATACAGGGTTGCCTTCAGATTTCTTCTAAAAGTCAGATAGTTGTTTATTTCCTTGACATCTGATGGGAGGGCATTCCGCAGGGCGGGCGCCACTACCGAGAAGGCCCTCTGCCTGGTTCCCTGTAACCTCACTTCTTGCAGTGAGGGAACCACCAGAAGGTCCTCAGAGCTGGACCTCAGTGTCTGGGCTGAACGATGCGGGTGGAGAAGCTCCTTCGGGTATACTGGGCCAAGGTCGTTTGACTGGGTGCAATTGGGATCAAGGGATCCAACAAGATATGGCAGCAAGGAATACATTTTTGTAAGCTACTATAAAGCAGACCTTCTGCAGCCTCCTGGTTACTTGATCCAGGACCTGAGAGCTAAGACTTCAGTGGGCTTGAACAGAATCCTTTGGGTTGGCCAATTCATTGGAAACAGTGAGACTTTGGGTTTTCGTGAAAGCGAAGCAAGTAGTTATTTAATTTATTACTGTATTTCTTTACTACTGGGGAGGGGCAAAGGCACTGGCTGGGTATCTTTCTTCAGTGCTGAAATAACTTGAGCAGCCTCTTTAGTACTACCTGTTTTGACTAGGAGGCGGCATCATTTCTCCATCTTTGGCGGCAAATTATCTTGGACTGTTCCTGAGAATCCCGAAGCAGCACAGAGTTCACTGAGCAGAGCTGTTTGTGGAGGAAGGGGGGAAATAATCTGGTGGTTTTTTTCCACCTCTTTGGACCTGTGGTGGTTTAATACTCGTGGACAGTGCAAAACTTGACTCTTGTTTCTAGCAGGAACATTTTGAAAATGGCTCCTTTTCTGAAGGCTGCTGATCCATTTTTAAAAATCCTAATTGGTTGCCAACCAATTAAGGTTTTTTAAAATGGATCAGCGGTCTATTTTTTGAACATATGAATAGATTTGAATACATTTGCACACTGGAAAACCTCCTTGGATTGTGGAGGAAGCGCGACAGCATCTCAACTGTGAGAGCTTATAATTTAGCTAACAATAGCCGCCAGCCATCGTCAGAAGGAAAATCCATCTTTCTTATTTTCCTCTTCGCCAAAACTGAAGAACGCGCAAGGCCCTCCTCACATTAATCCATTGTGCGATTACCTGGCCGGTAGAGATCACGGTCTCTTCCTTCACGATGACGCTTCTCGTGCTTTAAAAGACCCATGAGAATTCATGCTGGTCATTCCAAACTTAGAATTCGCACAGAGGGTCAAACTGTAGGTCAAAAATGGACGTCATAAAAGTGTGCGTTTGCAATGAGCCACCATGTTTCAGTTGCAGAAAGCAAACCCTGGAAGATCCCAATCCAGGCTGCCACCACCCTATGAGGAGAGGAGATGGATTTCCTTCCCATGCCATTTTCCTGCTGAGCATCAACAGTACTTCAGTTTGCCCCCGGTAGTTCTCTTTGTAGTTAACAGCGGTGTCCGGGCAATTGTGGTGGTGCATGTTGAGGGGCGGCGGGGGGGGGGGACACACATAAAGGTAAAGGTAAAGGGGCCCCTGACCATCAGGTCCAGTCGTGTCCGACTCTGGGGTTGCGGCGCTCATCTCGCTCTATAGGCCGAGGGAGCCGGCGTTTGTCCGCAGACAGCTTCCGGCTCATGTGGCCAGCATGACAAAGCTGCTTCTGGCGAACCAGAGCAGCGCACGGAAACACCGTTTACCTTCCCGCCAGAGCGGTACCTATTTATCTACTTGCACTTTGATGTGCTTTCGAACTGCTAGGGGGGCAGGAGCTGGGACCGAGCAACGGGAGCTCACCCTGTTGCAGGGATTCAAACCGCCGACCTTCTGATCAGCAGGCCCTAGACTCTGTGGTTTAACCACAGCGCCACCTGGGCTCACATGTTGAGGGGCGGGGGGGACATAGCAGGTCCTAATCCACATCAGGGCTCCATAGCAGGTTCCTTTGGAGGAAATAATGGTTGCAACATCAGTGTTGCCACCAGTGGCGCCAACTTGAACAAAATATTGGGGGAGCTTTCCCCTGGCAGAGGCTGCCCCACCTTTCTTCCTTACCTGGCTCCAGGCATGAGAGGCGGCACTGCTCGGGCTGGGGCTGGGGCTGAGAGGCTGAGCCAGGGGGCTCACGGGGGGGACAACGGCAGGCCCAGCCTGCAAACACTCCCTCCTCTCCACTCCTGGACACCAGCAGGCATCCAAGTCCCCTCCATGGCAGGGGGCTTGCGAGGCGCTTGGTTCCAGGCTGAGGCCGCCAGAGGAGAGGAAGGAAGGAGCCTCGGAAGAAAGGGAGAAGGGTGGGCAATTGGGGGTCTTACCTGTGCTGTTATGCCGCAGCGGTGGAAAAGGAGGCTGAGGCAGCTCGGCATGGTCAGTTTGGGGGGAGCAGTGGAGGGGTCTGGGTTCCTTAGAGTTGATGCCCATGCTTTAAAGCAGGCATAGGCAAACTCGGCCCTCCAGATGTTTTGGGACTACAACTCCCATCATCCCTAGCTAACGGGACCAGTGGCCAGGGATGATGGGGACTGTAGTCTCAAAACATCTGGAGGGCCAAGTTTGCCTATGCCTGCTTTAAAGTGTATGTTTAACTTAATGGTTAGTTTGGCTTTGAAATATAATAATAATAATAATAATAATAATAATAATAATAATAATACACTGCCCATCTGGCTGGGTTCCCCAGTCACTCTGGGCGGCTCCCAACAGAATATTAAAAACACGATAAAAGATCAAACCTTAAAAATCTTCCCTAAACAGGGTTGACTTCAGATGTCTTCTAAAAGTCAGATCATTGTTTATTTCCTTGACATCTAATGGGAGGGGGTTCCACAGGGCAGGCGCCACTACCAAGAAGGCCCTCTGCCTGGTTCCCTGTAACCTCACTTCTCGCAGGGAAGGAACCGCCAGAAGGTCCTCGGCTCTGGACCTCAGTGTCCAGGCTGAACGATGAGGGTGGAGACGCTCCTTCAGTTATACTGGGCAGAGGCCGTTTAGGGCTTTAAAGATCAGCACCAACACTTTGAATTGTGCTCGGAAACGTACTGGGAGCCAATGTAGGTCTTTCAGGACTTGTGTTATATGGTCTCGGCAGTCACTCTGAAACAGACCTCTGAATAGTAGACCACTTTTGAAAGTGGTGACGAGCTGGTTCTAACTTCACATGTTGTAGTTGGGTACCAACAGCACCCATCAAGTGCTCATAGAATCACAGTATTGTAGAGTTGGAAGGGATCTCAGTGGTCATTTAGTGCAACCCTCTGCAATGTTGGAATCACAGTTAAGGAATCCCTGACAGATGGCCATCCAACCTCTGCTTAAAAACCTCCCGTGAAGGAGGTCCACTACCTTCCATGGGAAGTCCATCCCACAGTCAAACAGCACTTAGAAAGTTCTTCCTTCCTGATGTTTAGTTAGAATCTCCTTTCTTGGAACTTGAATCCATTGGTCCGTCTTCTACCCTCCAGAGCAGGAGAAAACAAGTGTTGAAGGTCCTGCATATGTAAAAAAATGCTTCATGGCCCCTTATAATACTAAGACGCTTCTCCACACTCCCTGCATAACCTCTAAGTACTATAAAGAGGCATTTACCAAATTATAAAGGAACGTGCTCATTATAGGTAGTCCTTGTGTGCAACGTGTAAAATGAGATTTGGCTTAATCTCATGTCGGTTTGAATTTGTTTTGCATCAGTTGTCCAGTAAGATGTATTCAAGGACTTGCAAGACTGCTCATGAACTCTAAACTAAGGAGGGATTTAGCCCAACGGGATGAGCACGAATGTGCAGGATCTTCCCTCTCCACTTAATGTTGGAATAGTTTTGGCTAAACTTATTTGACTAAGCTGGATATAGCCTATCTTGATTTCAGCAAGGCCTTTGACAAGGTGCCCCATGATATTCTTGTAAAGAAGCTGGTAAAATGCGGGCTAGACAATGCTACCATTCAGTGGATTTGTAACTGGCTGGCTGACCGAACCCAAAGGGTGCTCATCAATGGCTCCTCTTCATCCTGGAGAGTAGTGACTAGTGGGGTGCCACAGGGTTCTGTCTTGGGCCCAGTCTTATTCAACATCTTTATCAATGACTTGGATGATGGGCTTGAGGGCATCCTGAGCAAGTTTGCAGATGACACCAAATTGGGAGGGGTGGCTAATACCCCAGAGGACAGGATCACACTTCAAAATGACCTTAACAGATTAGACAACTGGGCCAAAGCAAACAAGATGAATTTTAACAAGGAGAAATGTAAAGTACTACACTTGGGCAAAAAAAATGAAAGGCACAAATACAGGATGGGAGACACTGGCTTGAGAGCAGTACATGTGAAAAGGATCTAGGAGTCCTGGTAGACCACAAACAACAGTGTGATGCAGCAGCTAAAAAACCCAATGCAATTCCGGGCTGCATCAATAGGAGTATAGCGTCTAGATCAAGGGAAGTAATAGTAACACTGTATTCTGCTCTGGTCAGACCTCACCTGGAATACTGTGTCCAGTTCTGTGCACCACAGTTCAAGAAGGATACTGACAAGCTGGAACGTGTCCAGAGGAGGGCAACCAAAATGGTCAAAGGCCTGGAAACAATGCCTTATGAGGAATGGCTTAGGGAGCTGGGTATGTTTAGCCTGGAGAAGAGAAGGTTAAGGGGTGATATGATAGCCATGTTCAAATATATAAAAGGATGTCATATAGAGGAGGGTGAAAGGTTGTTTTCTGCTGCTCCAGAGAAGCAGACACGGAGCAATGGATTCAAACTACAAGAAAGAAGATTCCACCTAAACATTAGGAAGAACTTCCTGACAGTAAGAGCTGTTCGACAGTGGAATTTGCTGCCAAGAAGTGTGGTGGCGTCTCCTTCTTTGGAGGTCTTTAAGCGGAGGCTTGACAGCCATCTGTCAGGAATGCTTTGATGGTGCTTCCTGCTTGGCAGGGGGTTGGACTGGATGGCCCTTGTGTTCTCTTCCAACTCTATGATTCTATGATTCTAAGTTTCAAGTTGTGCTTATAGTACACTTGGTAGCTGAAGGCCAAAGCATTGAAACCTTCCAGCAAAATCGAAAAGGATAAGGGCAGAATACATCATCATCATCATCATCATCATTTTATTTGTAAGCCGCCTTTCCACAGTTAAGAACAATGCTCAAAGCGGCTTACAACCTGACAAGATTTACGTAATTACAAAAGTCACAAACAATAAATAAACCACATCAAAAAAATACACGGCCAAATGGAAAACAATTTCCACATAAATCAAAATCTAAAACTAAGAATGCAGTATTAATCTCACAGTTTAAAATGACATAGGTAAAAAATAGCAGCAATTTAAACAACAACAACAACAACAACAGCAACAGCAACAACAACAACACAAAGCCCTCTCTGCCCAGTAGTGGCAGCAACCCTAGGCCAGGTTGTGAATGACCTCAGGCGCTGAGCAGGGGAGTCCTGGGTAGCAGCCAAGCAGAGGAAATTCAAGGTAAAAGATTCCTAATTTGCAAGAGCCATTTGGCGATGGAACACAACTTTTTAGGGAGGCCATGGAATGTATTCTGAAACTTTTAAAATATGCTGACAGAAGATGGAAAGGCAAGTAGACACTGAGATGTTTGGTCTTGAAGTTGTTTCCATCTTGCATAGTTTAGGAGGCTGTGGTTTAGGAGGCCACATTTCAAGATGTCATCTTGAAGTGGCTTGGACCCACACATGCTCCAGGTTAACATGCTAGGGGACACTTGCCCCTCGCCCCATTGCTGAAAGCAGTGCAGCCATTCTTGTGATTTCCCTAGAGTTAATGGTAGCCCAGAAAGCACTGGAGGAGGGGAGGAATCCTTGAGAAATGCTGCAGTTGTTAGCCCATCCATGCTGCAGCCTCCAAACATGGCAAAAAAGGCATGTGTGCAAGTGTGAATACCATACAAGCATTTTTTTAAATACAGTTTTTTTGCATTTACAGTCTGAGTCATATCAGGGATTGAGGGTGTGGGAAGTGGATTGAGGATCAAATCTGTAGGTTTAAATCTGAACCACCTATTCAGAAGAAGAAATACTAAAGCAAAGCCTTTTTAGCAGAGTAAAAAACACTTAGATGTTTTGCAGTTTATTAAAGCTTAGGAATTGGGCAGTTATACCCTTTTATCCCTTCTATTTGTGATCTCTTGGGCCTTCCCTCTTCACCACCGTTGCAGAGAATGAACCATGTTTTTGTAAGATAAACAGAAAAAGGGTTTACTTACATTTCAGTGCAGGCAGCAAATACAGCAGTGTGCAGAAAAATACTTTGAGTTACAGTAAAATGATATGCATTTGTGATTTGGGCTGCAAACCCCAAAGGGGAAAGTTTTGTCAGTTAGAGGGCTGAGCTGGGTGTTCCTTTGGCAAAGGTGTGACTGACTCAGCCAGGAAAAGATGGTTCGTGTTTCACAGACAGACATCCCGATTCTCAAACCAGAGATAATTGGAGGTTGGTAATTAGTTCCAATCTACATTTAGGCTGCAGCAGCTGGCATCTTCTTTTGTCACCTATTGAACTGACTAGGGCAGAGAGAAACATGGCTGTTGTCTTGCTCTGAGCACATGGGACAAGTCTTAAGTTTCATGACAGAAGCAGGCATTACATCCCAGTTTCATTGACACGCTCTGCTTTGAGGTGCCACTCAAAGGTCGTAGTCTCCAAGCAACTCTTAGGTTGTGCAGTTCGACAAGGGAGCAAGCCTGATATAGCCTCAGGTTCTTCCTGCCTTGCTGGAATAATTGTAAAGTGTTGGGTCCTTTTCAAATGGAAATGGAGGAGCTTAGGTTGTGTACATATTGCTGGCTTGAAATGCAACTAGGTTACTCTCTCAATTTGAATCAAAGCTGGCTTGGGGAGAAATGCAGAGGGTGGAATTCAACATAGCAGTACAGTCATACCTCAGTTTAATTACGCTTCGGTTTGAGTACTTTCAGTTTAAGTACTCCGCGGACCCGTCTGGAACGGATTAATCCACTTTCCATTACTTTCCCTCCCTTTTTTTCTTTTTGCTCTTTCCACTCATTTTATTTCGATTTCAGAAACAATTATATACAAAAAAAGAAAGCATAGTACAAATCAAAAACAGATCAAATCATAACCATACCAAAACAAATAATACAAACAAATAATAACAAACTATATTATAAACGGTAATGTAAAAAATAAAGTATTATACAAGTTTGAGCTCAAACTCATAAATCGAAAAATTATAAATTCTAAAGAAAAGGAAAAAAGGAAAAGATAGAGACAAAACAAAAACATAACATTACAGATTAAAATTGACTCCTCACTGTCCATACATTGCTTCCCTTTTAATTACACTCAATCATTCTTGCTTCCATCTTATTCTCACTCATAACTTTGGTTTCAATTCCTCGTAGCTATTGTTCTTCCCTGTTTTTCTTTCAGTATAAGCATATCACCAAATCGATATTAAAGTTTTCCTTTATTAAATAATCCTCTACCTGTTTCCACTCATTTATATATTTTTGTTTGGGAACATTCCTAATTGCTGCGGTCATCTTGGCCAGATCCATAAACTCCACCAGTTTCTCCTGCCATTCATATAGGTGTTTTTTCTCCTTTCCAGTTTTGAGCTAAGAGTAACCTAGCTGCTGCACTGGCATATAATAATATATTTCTTTTTCCTTCAGGGATATCTTCTGGGACCATACTCAGTAGGAATAGTTCGGGATTTTTCTCGAATGTAATTTTCAGCATTTTTTCAACTTTTCATATATATCATTCCAAATTTTTTGGATTTTCTCGCATTGCCACCAGCAATGATAGAAATCTCCTACCTGTTTCCATTACTTTCAATGGGAAAGTTTGCTTCAGGTTAAGTACACTTCAGGTTAAATACAGACTTCCGGAACCAATTGTGTTTGTAAACCGAGGTACCACTGTAAGTAGGGTACTTCCCCAATCTCCTCCCCACACGCCTCCTAAACCTGTCCTGGGGATTCCCCTAACCCTCCGGATGGTTGGATGGTTACCCAGGGTGGGGGCAAAGGCCCTTTGAACAAGCAGGCCTCATTTTGCTTGCACAACAACTTAGTTGAAGCCACGCATGAATTTCCAAAGGAAACGAAGTAAGAAATTCCTCTACGTCCCCATCAGCTTGGTGTTATTTTGCCCTAATCACGGCACCAATATCCCCACATATTCCAGTCGCACAAATCAAGTCCCCAGCCATGGTAGTGTTGGTTTGAAAGTCCCATAAAGAAGGCAATCAGGTGCTGAAGCTTCATTACAGATGGTTGTTTTCCGAAGCTTCGTTTGTACAGAGAGAGACTGGAACAAACATGCTGGTCCCCAAGAATGTGTGGAAAGTGGCAAAGCATTTCTGAAGTGGTTCAACTTGGTGGGCTTCTGTCACAGAAATAGGTTGGGGAGGCACTTTGACGTGGTTTCAAACTGCTAGGTTGGCAGGAGCTGGGACCAAGCAACGGGAGCTCACCCTGCCGCGGGGATTCGAACCGCCGACCTTCTGATCGGCAAGCCCTAGGCTCTGTGGTTTAACCCACAGCGCCACCCACGTCCCTGGGGAGGCAGTGGTGGAATGGCTGGCTTTGCAGTACCAAAACCTGTGTTTATAATACGAGGAAAGCTTCCCCCCCCCCACGTTTCCCATGAAGACTTAGGTGCTAGGCGGTCAAATTGTTGAGTCAACACAGGCCCTTTCCTGGCTTTAACCTCTGTGCTGTTGCAATTTCCAGGATGCAATTCCAGGGGGACTGCTTAGGGGTGTGTTGCCACCTCAGCCTCACAGACAATGCACTCCACGTGGATTATTCCTCCGGAGTGCAGCTGTTATTCTCTGCCCAGCTCATGGGTTTGGGAAGGGACCACAGCTCAGTGATATAGCTGTGGTCCCAGCTCCAGTTTTGATCCCTAACATCTCCAGTAAAAATGATCAGGTAGCAGGGAGATGAGAGAGACCTGGAGGACTGCTGCCAGTCAGAGGAGGCGGTATTTGGAGTAGATACAGCTACCTATGCTCACAGTGGGTCCTTGCCACTGTGAGGCCAAGGGAGACTTGTCATCTGGGCAGCCCAGGACCCCCATACACTCTGCCCAGTCTTGCACCCTGGAGAGGTCACTTTGGTGCTGCTAATGCAGCGATTTGACTTCATCCCCAGAGGCCCACTCCAATGTCTCTCAAGACAGAAGGATGCCAGCAAATTATCCCCTACTTGGTTGCTGGAACAGTAGTTCTTTGGGAGCTAGACTATGTCATGCTATCCACACTTTATTAAAAAGCCTATATAAATTGGCTTCTTTTAATTTGAAGAAAAGCAAAACATTGACCCCTAATTTGGAACGTGCTGTTGATCAGGATCCTGCACCAGTTTCTGCTGAAAATGGTACCTTCTTGGCTCGACGTACTGTATTTGCTACTAGGGTGCCTTAAAGGAACAGGACAATTTTCAGCAGGAAAATGGCAAATGTGGTCCCCACCCACAATTGGGAGTGTGCTCCAGATCAGCTTGTCCCCGTGGCCTTTTCTTCAAAATGCAAGTGTCCTGCTTAGATTTTATTTTTAATTTTTTTTGGAATTAATATAATGTGGTATTCCCTTCAATATTTTTCAGAAGGAGTGCATTGTCAAGGTCATTTAACACAGACTGGTTGTTTAAAGTGTTAAGAGGTTTAGACAGATTCTTAGAGGATAATGCTCTATTGTTGAGTAGTAGTGATGGCTAGTAGCTTCTGCATACCAGTTGCTGGAAACCGTAAGAGTGAAGGATACTCTTGCGCTCAGATCCTGCTTTTGGGCTTCTTCCCTTAGGCCAGAGTTTCCCAAACTTGGGCCTCCAGCTGTTTTGGGACTACAGTTCCCACCATCCCTGGCCACCGGTCCTGGTAGCTAGGGATGATGGGAGTTGTAGTCCAAAAACAGCTGGAGACCCAAGTCTGGCAAACCCTGCCTTAGTCATCTAGCTGGCCACTCTGAGAAGAGGATGCTGGACTAGACAAGTCACTGGCTTGGTTTAGCAGGGCTGCTCTTAACGTTGTCAAAAGCTGGTGAATGTGATTTTTTTCTGTTCTTTGTAAATTGTGGACCAAAGGGCAAAAAATAGACCAAATGAGTCTGAAATGTTTGGCCTGAATATATATTTTTGTTTAGGTCCCAGCTGAACGAGTAGCTACAACTGCTTGTGGAACTCAGTGTTAATCTGGATACCTGACATCCCTTGGCAAGAAGATCTCAGTGCGGGTCACTGTATCTGTTGTTATGGGCGAAGCTCAAGTCTGCAGCAGCGGCTGATGGAGATGCAGGGAGGGAGAGCTTCCTCAGCTGGGAGGGGGACCAGCTGGGAGGCTATGGGAGTAGCAGTCACATCCATTTCGTCATGATGCTCCTTGTTGATGTGAGCAAATCATGTGTTTCGATGCTGAGAAGAGAGGCAAAGGATCCAGGTTGCTGCCGTTCCTCTCCATTTGTGGCGCCAGCCTCGGTTCCATTCAGAGAGAGCTCTTCCTTTGCTCACAGAAAGCTCATTTGCTTTCCCCAGCTTTTCTTCATTTTGTCTCTTGCTCTGCAGTGTCTCGTTTTCCTATTTTCCTAATCTCAGTTTTCTGGCTGCATTAAGCAGCTCTTGTGCAGCTGCACAGAAGTGACAGGAAGTTTGGGGCCTGATTGTGGGGACCCAGGTGGCGCTGTGGCTTAAACCACTGAGCCTAGGGCTTGCTGATCAGAAGGTCAGTGGTTCGAATCCCTGTGATGGGGTGAGCTCCCGTTGCTTGGTCCCAGCTCCTGCCAACCTAGCAGCTCGAAAGCACGTCAAAATGCAAGTAGATAAATAGGAACCGCTACAACGGGAAGGTAAACAGCGTTTCCATGTGCTGCTCTGGTTTGCCAGAAGCGACTTTGTCATGCTGGCCACATGACCTGGAAGCTGTACGCCGGCTCCCTCGGCCAATAATGCGAGATGAGCGCGCAACCCCAGAGTCGGTCACGACTGGACCTAATGGTCAGGGGTCCCTTTACCTTTACCTTTTAAGCAGCTCTTGTGCAGCCACACAGAAGCGACAGGAAGTTGGGGGCCTGATTGCGAGGTATGCTAAATCTTGAAAGTCGACAGTGTATCGTGGGACTGTTCCCCAGAAATGCAATTATGCCTGGGATTGTTTTGCATCGAGATGGGTGTTCTGTTGCAAAAATGAGCCATTGTACTGTATAGATCACAGAATTTTAGAGTTGGAAGGGACCACGAGGATCATTCCACACTCTACAATGAAGGAATCTTCTGCCCAACATGGGGCTCAAACTCACAACCCAGAGGTTGTCTACTGATGGAGCTATCGTATGTGTGAGTACATCAGCATTTTGCTAGTGGTCAAAGGGGAGGAATGACTCCCCCGATGAGGAAAGGTTACAGCATTTGGACTTTTTAGTTTAGAGAAAAGATGAATATGATGTGGCATGATGGAAAGTTGTTAATAATAATAAAAATAATTTATTATTTATACCCCGGGCGGCTCCCAACAGAATATTAAAAACACAATAAAACATCAAACATTAAAAACTTCCCTAAACAGGGTTGCCTTCAGATGTCTTCTAAAAGTCAGATAGTTGTTTATTTCCTTAACATCTGAGGGCGTTCCACAGGGCGGGTGCCACCACTGAGAAGGCCCTCTGCCTGGTTCCCTCGAACCTTACTTCTCGCAGTGAGGGAACCACCAGAAGGCTCTCAGAGCTGGAACGATTATGCATGAAATTAGATGGAGAAAAGGTCTTCCTCCTCTGTCATAAACTTAGAACTTGTGGACAACCAAAGAAGCTGAATGTTGGAAGATTTAGGACCAGTGTTAGTAACTGAGATATGAAAGCTAGGAGCTAAATGACACCTTAAACCTAGGTTATGGACGCAACAATGCAATGTCTAGGCAGTTTATGGTAGCAAGTATGCAAAGCCAAAAATGAATGAACTGCAGTTAACAAATTATGTTCATTTTTCACATGGTCAAGTCCTTCCCTTGCCCACCCCCCTAATATTCTTAAGAGGGTCTTTTCTCCAGTCTTCAGAGAGTAGCTGAAAGTGGGGAGGCAGAAAAAGGTCCTCCTTTCCTTCCACTCTGTGGTTTTACTCCAAAATCTTAGGTGCAGTACTGCTCAGAAACTGCTTGCGCTAATGAAATTCCTTGTCTCAAAATGCACCTAGAACAATGGGAGTTTCGAACACTGTTTAGGACAGATAAAATAAAGTATTTCTTCATGCAGTGCATAGAACGAACTACAGAACTCACTCCCACAGGAGGTAATGATGTATGATTTAGTTGTATGTATGTATGATTTAGTTCCTGCTTTTGCAGGGGTTTGGACTAGCTGACCCTTGGGGCCCCTTCCAACTTCTGTGGATGACCGCCTGGGATTCATGAGCCATAGGCAGTGGCAGAGGAACTCTCTCCGCCACCCAGGGCGGGGCGAACCGCCCAGCGGCGCATGTGCAACTTCCGTATGGACTGCGCATGTGTGGCAGCCCGTATGGACGCTGCGCGAGAACAGCAGCCCATACGGGCTCGACCGCTCTACACCTGGGGGGAGGCAGCGGGCCATCTTGTGACCCACCCTCCCGGGTGGCACCCGGGGCAAACCGCCCCCCCTTCGTATGACCCTGGCCATAGGTCGAGGTCCTGCACACACAGACATGCCTATACAGTGGTACCTCGTTTATGAACACAATTGGTTCTGGAAGTCTGTTCATAAACTGAAGCGAACTTTCCCATCGAAAGTAATGGAAAGTGGATTAATCCATTCCAGACGGGTCCGCGGAGTATTCAACCTGAAGCGTACTTAACCCGAAGCATGGGTGTAATTGGTTCCAGAAGTCTGTTCATAAACTGAAGTGTTCATAAACTGAAGAGAACTTTCCCATTGAAAGTAATGGAAAGTGATTTAATCCGTTCCAGATGGGTGGGTCCGCAGCATTCGTAAACCGAAAATTCATAAACCGGGGTTCCACTGTATTTGGATGAGTTACAGGTTACTGTTCAATGTTACTAAGCAATTACAGGTTTTGCTGAACTCCTTCAGATCATCCAGCAATCTGCCAGTAGATCCAGTTTTGCATTCCTTCCCCTCCCTATTTTGAAAAGGGCGAATAGTTGCCTGTGTGGCTAGGTGCAAACTCTTGAGAGCAGCCTTGTGATGGTTCTGTTCCTTACCCACATTTTGCTCAGTGGGCCTTGTGTGGGACGCCACATCTGCTTTTAGTTTTTCTCACTATTGTGAACTTCAGACATTTCACATCAGCAATTTGGCAGCTCAGTAAACCATCAGCTTTGTCATCAAGTCTTACAGAGTCCCCTACTGGGTTTTGCCCTGTCTGGGCTGTGGTGGCAATGGAGCTGTTTGGATGTCTTCTTCTTCTTCTTCTTCTTCTTCTTCTTCTTCTTCTTCTTCTTCTTCTTCTTCTTCTTCTTCTTCTTCTTCTTCTTCTTCTTCTCCTCCTCCTCCTCCTCCTCCTCCTCCTTCTCCTCCTCCTCCTCCTCCTCCTCCTCCTTCCAGGCTTTCCCCCACTAATACAAGGGTGAGGAATGGAAGACGTTGCTTTTAAAAATAAGGTGTGATTTTTCGCATAATCACAAGGTTCCCGGAATGGAGCTGTTAAGTACATTACACTTTGAAGGCTTCCTCTTTGAAGTGCACAATAAAATCCTGAGAATAACTCAATGGGGATGGGCTAGAAGGCAGTAAAGCTCAGGATATCTTGGTTGGTGGGGCTCTCGATGACAATGTGAGGCCATGGAGTCCAAGCTGGAAGAAATCTCTCTGCATGGTCCAGGGCTGGGAAGGGCATGTGCACTTCTAGGAGTCAGATATTCCACACGGCGGCCTGTGATGTAATGCTCAGCACAATAGCTTTTCCCATTCCCATCAGGTGTGGGCCTGCTTGGGTGAAGTATGTGAAGGCATCACCTACACCAGGCGTGTCCAACAGGTAGATCGTGATCTACCGGTAGATCACTGGAGGTCTGTGGTAGATCACCGGTTCCCCCCAAAGAAGCTAAAAAACTTTGGCTCCCCTAAAAAAGCTCAACATCTTTGCCCTGCACCCCTAAAATGACCTGAACCATGAAAAACAGGGCTTTCCTTCCTAAAAAAAAAAGTTTAATGTTGCTTTCCTCTTCCCTATAGAAGCTCAACAACTTTGACCTGAACCACCCAAAAAGGGGGTAGATCACTCCCAGTTGTTTTTAACTCTGTGAGTAGATCACAGTCTCTTGGAAGTTGGCCACCGCTGACCTACACCAACCCCATTGCTGTTGTTTACAGTGCAATTTGCAAAGCCGCCTTTTTGACCATGAGGGTTCTCAAACCAGTAAAGTTATAAGGAAAGGATAAAACACGCAGAAGTTTGCAGCAGTCCGTCTAATTTTGAAAATAAGAAATCACCCTAGTTCTCTCGGAAATCATGATTGATGGAATAAAACATATTTATAGATTACCTTTTAAAAAAAACCCAGATCTAGTGAATTTCCGGAAGGTGGGGGCGGATCCCACAGTATATGCATTTACTGAAAAAGTTATGCTTCTAGTATATTAATCTAGCATATTAATGTGCTTGGGCCCAGCTCCTGCCAACCTAGCAGTTCGAAAGCACGTCAAAGTGAAAGTAGATAAATAGGAACCGCATTTCCGTGCACTGCTCTGGTTCGCCAGAAGTGGCTTTCTCACGCTGGCCACATGACCCGGAAGCTGTACGCGGGCTCCCTCGGCCAATAACGCGAGATGAGCGCCACAACCCCAGAGTCGGTCACGACTGAATCTAATGGTCAGGTGTCCCTTTACCTTTACCTTTACATTAATCTTACTTTAAAGAAGCAGGCAAGACCTGAAGCAGCATTTATGCATCAAATTTAATATACTATAATATGTGTGTTAACATATGGTAGGTGAACTCTTTAACTATTCCAAACTTAGGGAGCTTTCAAAGCTAAAATCAGCACGTTGGGTGATATCCAGTGTTATTCATAGCTCCTGTAGACTTGGCATCTAAAGTGCTCCTACCACTGGGGAAAAGAATGACCTAGATGTGTTTCAAACTGGTAATGTGTACACAGCAATACTCAAGAGTAGATCCATTGAACTAAGCTGACATAAGTGACTGAGGCCCATTCATTTCAGTGGGTCTCCTATAAGTCTGACTAACATTGAATATTGCCTCTTGAATTCATGACCTCGAATGCTTTGGCACTTTGAAAGCACCTCCCAGAACAGAAGAAAAAGCTTCATTTTAGCAGGGGGTTCAGTGCAAAACATTGTTGGCAGCTAGACTGGTGACTGGGAGCGACCGCCGAGACCTCATAACACCGGTCTTGAAACACAGAAGCCCGATTCCACATGCTGTGTAGCTCTCACTTCCCAAATATTTTCTGGAGATATGCTTTTAATGTGCGATGTTAATACGAACCCTTGCTTATCTTTTGGGCGCTTAAGAGCCACGCCACAAAGGAAGACCCAGGATGCCCATATTGCCACAAGTATCTTGCTCAGGAAGCCTATAGAGAAATAAATCAGTGTAGAAAAGATTGAAAATGTATATCTCCGAAAACGGTGGATTTTGCTTCTGATTAGGAAGAACATAGTCTTTCTTCTTCGTTGGAGATCACTTGTAGCCGAGTAAGATTGTCATAAAGAAGGCTGATCGCCAAAGAATTGATGCTTTTGAATTATGGTGCTGGAGGAGACTCTTGAGAGTCCCACGGACTGCAAGAAGATCAAACCTATCCATTCTAAAGGAAATCAGCCCTGAGTGCTCACTGGAAGGACAGATCGTGAAGCTGAGGCTCCAATACTTTGGCCACCTCATGAGAAGAGAAGAATCCTTGGGAAAGACCCTGATGTTGGGAAAGATTGAGGGCACTAGGAGAAGGGGACGACAGAGGACGAGATGGTTGGACAGTGTTCTCGAAGCTACAAACATGAGTTTGACCAAACTGCGGGAGGCAGTGGAAGACAGGAGTGCCTGGCGTGCTATGGTCCATGGGGTCACGAAGAGTCGGACACGACTAAACGACTAAACAACAACAACAACAACAACAAGATTGTCTTCCATAAACACGATTTTAACAATGGGTCTGTAAGTGACTGTGGAGGCCAATTCTGGATCCACACATCCTTCCACAGTGGGGACATAGGTTCCCGGGCAGGAGTTGATCACTGTGTGGATTTGCCAAGCGTGCCTTCCTCTTAGCATGTTTCTCCCTTGCGTCCTGAGATCGAGTACTGTATCTTCAAAGCCCATGACACCTTTGGTAAAGGCTGTTCTCCAACTGGAGCGCTCGCAGGCCAGTGTTTCCCAGTTGTCAGTGTTTATACCACATTTTTAAAGATTTGCCTTGAGACAGCCTTTAAACCTCTTTTGTTGACCACCAGCATTACGCTTTCCATTTTTAAGTTCGGAATAGAGTAGTTGCTTTGGAAGATGATCTGGCAAAAAGATAGAAACTGTGCCACTACGAAAAAAAGAAGAACATAGTGTATGCAGTCTAAATGCTCAAATATTAGAGAGGGCAATCCCAGGAGCCCAGCTTTGCAGAAATCCCCTCCTGCTCCACCTCTCACAAAGCAGAAAGAGAACCAGGAATTCTGACTTTTCTTCCCAGCTGCTGCCCAGTCATGAATGACCCAGTCCCCCTGGGCACAAAGCAAACCTTCCTCTCCTTCCCCCACCCACACTCCCAGCCAACCTTCTCCTACTTCTCCTCCCCGATTGTCTTCCACTCTCCCTGCAGTTTCCCTTTCTGGAGAGGAGGGAACTGTGTGTGTCATTGTTGGGGTGGGCGTGTCGGATGCATGTAAGAATAGCAACATTCGGTGGCTGGCAGTCCTTGTGCCTCCTGTCGCCTGGGCACTCAATGCTGCATTGTCCCGAAAGCTCGGCTGGGCAGGCCATTGTTTTGCATGCCGTGCTTGTCTCCGTGCGGGGAGAGGGGAGGAATAAAGGTGGCAGGGGTGGGCATTTGTGTGTCTGCTTTCCCCCTTATTTTTGCACAATAACATGATATGATTTTATTTACGGTCAAGGACCAGCTCTTAAAAATAACATATAAAAAGAAAAAAAGAAAAGAAGATAAAATGAATCCCTTTGAAAGAACAATTTCAGGGAGCATAACGTATATATGATACCTTGAAAAACATTTAAAATAAATTGTTAATTATATGTACAATGCTAAAAAAATTAACCCTTAAAATAGAAGCTGCAGAAAACTGAGCCTAGTTCGCTCGGGGTACCATATTTTGGGAAATTCAGACGGACTCGGGAGAAAGTCTGTGTCTGCATATTTGGGCACAGAATCTGGCGACCGCCCTGGTTATCTTCTGGTCTTTGCCTTGCAGGAACAAGTTGTATAATTGCTTTTCCGGGAGGCTTACTAACCTCACCAGTATGGGATCCAGGAACTCCCTTCGAGCTTCTTCATAGAGGGGACATCTGAAGAAAAAGTGCTCTGGGCTTCCTATTTCCCCTAATGGGCATACGCAGAGTCTTTGGGCTTTTTGGGATTTTTTTGTAAAGCCCCTCCAGCACAGGCGTGGGCAAGTGAGAAGGCCCTTCTTGCGTTTTTTGACAGGAGAAAGGAGAGGTAGTTGCACAATAACATGTTATGGTGATACCCTCGTTTTTTGGTGGAGAGATGCATGGGGTCAGGACTTCTGAGTTTGTGAAACTGGGCATGCAAGGCCCAGGCCATTGGACTGTAGACTTCTTGGGATCTTCCCTCCCCTGCGAATGAGGAGCACTGCCCAGTGCTTGGGCAGTGAGGAGGTGTGTTGGGGGACAGAGGGGATGGAGGATTTCTACGGTGTCTCTTGGAACTAGACTTCTCGATTCTAAAATGAATTTCAAAGGTACGGTAGTTTAAGCTGGCACAGTCTGCAGGCAGCCTTGACAGTTCCTCCCCCAAATCCTGGGATGATAATAAATGCGATCTCTCTCTCTTTTTTATGCATCTTTTCGGTGGCTGAGCAAGTAGGGCACATTCTGCAGTCACACTTAGCAAGTGGCTGGGTGTATGTCTCTGTGCGACAGGGAGGGAGGAGGAGAGGAGAGGACGCCCGATTCTCAGTGCACTCTGGCAGCCCAAATGCCCTCGCAGGCATCTGAGCCATGACTGTGCGGAGCTCCAACACGGCCAGCCAGGGAACACTGAAAAGTCTTGCTTTTCTAGCAGCTGGAGCTGGATGGGGTTGTTACAGCACAAAGACACGAAGCAAAGGGGGGGGTGTTGTATCTGTTAGCTGAAGCATTTGTGCCTTGTCAGAAGGCACCCCACTCCCCCACCCCCTTTGCACTGCATTGAGAGCATCGGGGGCCAGCTTCTCCTGCCAGGGCATCTTTCTCCCCCCCCCTATACAGAAGAAGACGGGGGCTCTTAATCATTCTGCCCGGACACTGAGGTCCAGCGCCAAAGGCCTTCTGGCAGTTCTCTCGTTGCGAGAAGCCAAGTTGCAGGGAACCAGGCAGAGGGCCTTCTCGGTAGTGGCGCCCGCCCTGTGGAACGCCCTCCCAAACAACTACAGTGGTACCTCGCTAGATGAATGCCTCACAAGACAAAAAAACTCGCAAAATGAAAGCGTTTTGCGATTTCAATGGAGACTCGCAAGACGAATCCCCCCGTCTTGCGAGGCACCCTATGGGAAACCGCACTTCAATGCGTTCCTATGGGAGCCGCTATACGAAGCGACTCGCGGGACGAATTAAATTCGTCTTGCAAGGCACCACTGTACCAGATTTTTAGAAGACATCTGAAGGCCGCCCTGTTTAGGGAGGCTTTTAATGTTTAATAGATTGTATTGTATTTTATATTTCCCAGAGTGACTTGGGAAACCCAGCCTAATTTTTTTTTTGGGGGGGGTATGTATAAATATTATTATTATTATTATTATTATTATTATTATTATTATTATTGGCAGCCAGAAAAATTCTCGGGGGGGGGGAATATGTCCTGCCATTCAGGCTGCAGCCTTAGAGGCCAGCAGCACATCCACAGGCTTCATCCCTGGCCTGATGTTCCATTGATGATGCATTATGGTGGCAAAGACCCTGGACTCGAAAGTTCCCTGCTCTTCTCATCTTGCTTCAGCCACAGAAAGGGTTGCCATACGTCTGGGGAAACCCGGAGAGGTCCTCCTTTTGGGAGCCAACATGCCCATCCGGGCGGAGTTTTACATTTTAAAGGAAATGTCCGGGATTTTGGGGCTTAGGCGGCACAGGCTCGGGCTGCTCTGCACGCCACAGCTGCTGCCAGCCTGCGTCAGAGAAAGAGGTGCGTGGGCAAGGTAGTGGCAGCCCCGTGCACCTCTTTTCCCGGCTCAGGGTGGCAGCGGCTCAGGCTGTCCACTTTTTTGCTCTTCAAAATAGGCCAACCCTAGCCACAGACTAATGTGGTGCCCTGAGAGGGCCAGTATTTTGTCACTTGGCCTAATTGTACTGGTCTACCTTACATGGTTGTTGTACCGATTCCTCAAAGTATGTGAAGTGTTTTGAACGCAGAGCACTTAAATGAATGTTACGTATCATTATTAATTTGTGGAACGGCGCTTAGCATTGAAAACGCTTCATCAGATTATGGGCTGATTATTATAAAATGTTGCTGGGTGGAATTCCCCCCCCTCGCTTTCAGGGTTTCAGCTATGGCTTCTTCCCGAATACTTCATTTCATTACTCCCCTGGCTTGCTTTTCTGTCTCCCCAACCATTTCATGTTATTGATCACTAGTCTCATTCAGCCCGTTAAGAAAACGGGTGCTAGAGGTGCGACGGGGCCGCGGCCTTCCCACCCTTTCTGCGCTCGGCCGTGGGGCGCGCCGGGAACGCAATTAAACAAAGCGCTCTCCCGTCGTGTCCTGCGGCCGAGCGCAGAGAGGGAGGGAAGGCCGCGGCCCCGCCGCTCCTCCCACAGGCCAGGTAGGGTTGTCAGGAGGAGGCAGCGGCGGACCAAGATGGCGGCATCTTGGTCCGCCGCCGCAGGGGGACAGGAGGCAGAGGGTTGAGGGGGGGGAGGGAGCGCACGTGTGTGTACGTCCAGCCTCTTCGTCCAGTCCCTGTGTCCGTGGGGCACATGCGCATTAGGGCAAACCCAGGGACACAGGCTAATACTGGACGCAGAGACACAGGGACTTTATTATATAGGATGCTGAGTCCTTGTTGGACTTTTTTGGAAGATCTGCCACCCTTTTGGGTTTTTTTTTTAAATAAAAGGGATGTGTGTGTATCTGTAAACCTCAGTGTTCCCCCATCTCTCTCTCTGTTTTAGCTGCATTCGGATTGGCATTTGGAGAATGTGTATACACGAATATTATGTGGATTTGCACCTCACTGTTCTTCCAAAGAGTGCGGGACAGTGTTTTCGCTTCGCAACGGCACTCTGAGGTCCACTGATTCATCTGAGGTGGCAAGTGCCTTGTGTCCAAAATCTCCCATTGAGCTTCATTTAGGATGCCCCCAACTTCCATCATCATGACTATTGGTCAAGCAGACTGCTCTGTTCTGCTGCAATGCACGCTGCTCAGTGTGGCCGTTTGCTCGGGAAGTCCTAGGATGACATGAGAGCCATACCTGCCAAGTTGCTGTCAGAGAAATAAGGGACCGGGCGGAAATAGCAGACCGGAAGTAGCGCTGCCGCCATTTTGGAACTGGGCGGAGCATGCTCAGAAGTGACTTTTGATGCTGCTTTGCCCAGTTCCAAAATGGCTGCCGCGACAGAATAAACCGGGGGAAAACAAAAAAATCTGTTTTTTCAGCTAGGAACAGCTGGAAAAACGGGGATTTCCCGGGGGAAACGGGAGACTTGGCAGCTATGATGAGAGTTTAAAGCAGGCTTCCTCAACCTCGGCCCTCCAGATGTTTCGAGACTACAATTCCCATCATCCCTGACCGCTGGTTCTGCTAGCTAGGGAGTTGTAGGCCAAAAAACATCTGGAGGGCTGAGGTTGAGGAAACCTGGTTTACAGGATAAACTTTGGCCTGACTTTGGTTTGGGTCTGCATCCGATGCTTCCTGAGGAGCTTCCGGGGCTTCTGGCCCCTGCAGTCTAAATCCCTCCTCCAAGCCTGGCCTGCTTTCCTCTGCATTGCAAAAGGGTGTCACTAGGTTGGGACACTGAGAAGCATCTCCTGTACGGTCAGGAAGGTGCTTAGCTGTAAAGGGATTTTTTGCAGTTCCATTCCGGGATCACCATTCAAAGTTGGGAAAGCAAAACATCATAAATGGGTGCCACTTCTGACATCCCCGATGGCAGCCGTGCAAATACCACATAAAAACAAAAAACTAAACTAAACTAAATCCCATTAAGCAATTTTGCTCCGGTGAAATGGAGGAAGCTGCTAGTTACCTAGTAGGTTTTGGTCTGCAACAATAGAATAATTTCATCTCTTTGGGTGGTGTTCAACGAAGTTTAACTGATAGTAGACCCACTGAAAATAATAGACTTAACTTAGTCATGTTCATTAATTTTAATGGGTTTTGTCTGAGTTAAACTGCCTTGGATACCACCCTTCCCTTGCCCCCATCAGGAAAAGCCCCAGACCATCCTTTAGTCCCAGGAGGTCACAGTGGCAGATTTTGAAAGCAGGATCTTTCCCTTCCTCTTTCTTGTTTCTGGTGTTAATCTTTGATCCCCTCCCAACTGCTAGTGAAATCAACCTAGTCTTCTGTTCCCAAGAACTGTCTTGTGTCCCATTTATTTCAGATAGTATCTTCTTAATTGTTCAGCACAGTATGATTTTTTTGTCTCCTTTTCCAATTCTCCTTTTTCTTTTCTTTCCTCCCTCTTCATTGCATGTGTTGCTATTTTTCCATAGTCAGCCTGTGGGCAGTATCCTGCCATCTTGAATATTTTGGTACAGCACCTAGATAGTTTTTTAGATGCTTGATGCATAGCATTTATTATTGCCGGATACAAAGGTGTGTCACCATGAGATAATATTAAAGTAGGTACAAAGCTGGCTCCCTCATGCCGTTGTTGTTGTTGTTGTTGTTGTTGTTTATCAAATTTATATCCCACCTTCCCCCTGGTGTGGTAAACAAACCCGCAATTTAGAACAAAGCGAAAACAGAAACATCTAAAAGCAGTTTCAGTTACAAACACTATTTCATTTTGTAATCTTGGGGTTGCTGACTCCAGCTGTCGAGGATCAGGGTGCCATCCTGAAAACCATTTCTTGATCATAGCATAGTGTAGATATAGGAACATTGGAAAACTGTTTAGATACAGTGCTGACCTTTAGGGGAACCATCATTGCTGGATGAGGACGAAACTGCGAAAATGGAAAACTAGGGTTAAGATTTTTGAGCGGGATCTGAACGGTTATTTAGAAGGATCCTGCTGTCTGCCCATATTTCATGTGTGCTATAGAATCTTGCCAGTCTTCTGCATGTCTGTGGCTATTTGGGGGGCAGCAACATACCTCCTGCCCACTTAGCAGTTCGAAAGCACCTCAAAGTGCAAGTAGATAAATAGAGACCGCTCCGGCGGGAAGGTAAACGGCGTTTCCGTGTACTGCTCTGGTTCGCCAGAAGCGGCTTTGTCATGCTGGCCACATGACCCGGAAGCTGTCTGCGGACAAACGCCGGCTCCCTCGGCCTATAGAGCGAGATGAGCGCCGCAACCCCAGAGTCGGACACGACTGGACCTGATGGTCAGGGGCCCCTTTACCTTTACCTAACATACAATACGTAGAATTCTGTGCTGACGTCCCACTTTTATGTCTCCTCCACCCCAAACTAGAGCAATTCCTTGTAACGGTGGCTTCTCTTCCTTTGCGAGATTTGTCGAGGCATCCTAGCAAAGAGTGCTGTTGTTAATACTGGCGCAGAACAGAATGCCTGGGTTTGTTGTTCACATCCTCATTCCCCTGCTTTATACCAGGCTGGGCTCTTTTTCCATCAGTGCCCAGCATTGTCTAAATTTGCAGGGGCTGCCCAAGGTCTCAGGCACAAAAGGGTCTAATTCTCATCAGCTGCTACTATCTGGTCCTGATTTTTCCAGCACCTCACTTAACTCCAGATTTTCCAGCACCTCACTTAACTCCAGATTTTTCCAGCACCTCAATTAAGGATGCAGACATCACTTTAAAACACCCGTACCCTGTAAAAAGGGCACTATCTCCATAGGGGCAGGGGGCTGAACAAGAGGGGGTGAATGTGTGGGTCCCAGTTCTCTAATCACAGCTTCAAGAGCCGCACCTATGGTGTTTACAGACCCCGTCCGTCCGTCCTTTAGCAACCAGATTAGGGGTAGCAGCTTAAGCTGCCATGGCATCACACAGTGAATGGCTGCCATGGCAACGAGGCCTGCTGGCCCCTGGGGCCAGCAACCTAGGACAGATGGCTGTCATGTGGGAAAGGGGGTCCGGGTGGACAGGGGGCTAGAGAATAGACCCTGGGGGTGTGCATATCTCAATCCAATTCCCAGCCCCATGCTTTCTCCTGCCAACATATGTTTGTTGGCAAGAGAGGGGGAGTAAGGGGGGCAAATCTCATTGTGTGGCTCTAAAGAGGATAGAGAGTGAGGATCATCCCAATTAAGGGCTTAGCAGGGCTAAAGTGGGCCAGAGCTTGAAACTGATACCAGATTAGGCTGTGTGATCCCAGCCTGTGGGTAACTGGGGGAGCACAATATCTTGTCTGGAAGGGAAACAGGAGGTAGCTGTTCCAAAATGGGAGAGCTAACAGCTCCCCAAGACCTTCCTGCCTAATCTCCTTTCTGCCTGACCTTCCTGGAGCCTTTCAAATTATACGCTGTTTCAATATTACAGTATAACCAAACCCAGTGCTTTTTTCCTTTTTTTAAAAAAAATGTCTCCTTTTGACTCAAGAAAACCACCATTTTATAGTTCAAATCGGGGGAAATAAATACAGTAAATGGACAAAAGTACAAAGGTTCACAAAATGTTTAGGGGTATGCGTACCCCTGCATACCCCCAGGAAAAAAGCACTGGCCAAACCTTCTAGTGGTGAACCGCCCTGAGATCTTCGGATGAATGGTGGTATACAAATTGACAGTAATGATGATTAATGATAGTAATGTGTACCCCACTCTTACAGGAAGCTCAGAGTTTGTACTTTAGCCATCTCTTCTGCTCACTTGTTTCGTTTCTGCACAACTTTGCTTCCATCTTAGAACTCAAGTGATGACACTGAGAGCTAGCAGCTTGACACTCAAGGTCTAGCAAGCTTCAGCACTAAGTAGGAATTTGAGGTGGTGCTTTTTAATTTGAAACCCAATACTCAAATCACTGCATCACATAGTTGACTCCCTGTCCCGAAATGAAAGGACCATGCAAATTTCTGCTGCTTACGTGCCATCAGTTCCCAACTTAGTAACCTTCCTGAACCTGGTTGTAGCTGGGTGCAAAGGACAGCAAGACTTCCTCTCCTTTTATGTCAAAAAAGGAAATTTCAGCAGTTGCAGCTTTGCTCATCCCTGCATTACAAAATCTCCCTCTTGTGCACAGCTATTAAGAAGGAGCAGCGGATCACCTGCTGCTGTCCTTTGCAAATGAACATCTTGCATCCAGGAGGGAGGCAATGCTTATTTTTCTTAAATCTCTAGGACAGCACAGTGTTCTGCAGGTGCATCTCTGTCCACAGAACATATCCTGGGCTCGAAAGCAATTTTGCACCATGTCTGGGGCAAAAGGAAAAAACAAACAGCAACAAAAAAACCTCGCACAGTTACCATAAGATTACGTGCTAGGTAATGTATGGATAAACGCTCAAGGCTCTAATGTTCCTGGAGAATTACTTCTGCCAGCTCCATCCTTGCATCCATTTCTTTCTCTCTGGTTAGATAAATAATTTGATTATTTTCCCCCCTTGCGTATGCTGTCTCCGGTGAAAAGCATTTGACATTCCGCTTTGTTTAAGCTGGACTTCCAAAGCTTTAAAAATTATTCTGGAAATGAAAAGTGAGCACAGTGAAGAGTGAGGAGGGTGCTGGGTCATAAGAACACATCTTGCCTAAGGAGACGAGGAATGCTTGGTGCTCCTCAGGTAGGCAGAGTCTTCACAGCAGCCACGCAATGTCATCGGCGGCAAAGAAATGCTAGCCTGGATTTTCCCCCATTGAATTGGAATTTCTACTTTTGCCAGAGTCCTGTTTGTGATACCAGAACGACCTTTTTACAGTGCCAAGTCTTGATACTCTGCGGCATGGTTTTGATTCAGCATATCTTCTCCTCACAATTAAGTCTCATGGAGTTCAATAAGAACTTGCTCTGTAGTTAAAGCCACAGTCCGAAACATGCTTAGTGGGGAGTGAATCCTGTTGAATACACTGGGCATTACTGCAGACTGAACCTGCCACAGGATTGCCCTTTAGGCTTGTAGCCTTAAGGAGCTCATGACTTGACTTCCAAGATGAAAACAAGTTACAGTATACTTTAACAAGTCAATCTGCATTATAAAGGATGGAATTACAGATCCGATGTAACCTTTCTGCAATAGCAGAACTAGTGGTGGTTAAACAAAATATGTCTGGGAATCACTGTAGGGTGGTGATCCTGCAAATCTGGCTCCCTGCATGGTGCTGTTCGTCCCCTTGCATTGCTAACTCCCAGAAGTGAAGTGGGGGGGGGGGCGCACTGACCTGACCTGACCACTGCCTCCTGGTAAGCAGGTCAAGTGAACATTGCTGCCCCACAATGTCTTCTGCTGCTTGTTGTGACCCCAAAACTTTGGAAGAAGATTCTGGTTATCACCTGTGAAGCCCTAGGTATCTTAGGCCCAGGCTATCTGAAAGACCATTTTCTCCCTGCTCGGGCGCTGAGATGTTTGGGGGAGCCCCTTCTCTCAGTCCCACCCACCCTTACAGGCACCTTCATGGAAGACGGCCTTCTTGGAAGCTGCTCTTGTTGTTGTTGTTGTTTAGTCGTTTAGTCGTGTCCGACTCTTCGTGACCCCATGGACCATAGCACGCCAGGCACTCCTGTCTTGCACTGCCTCCCGCAGTTTGGTCAAACTCATGTTCGTAGCTTCGAGAACACTGTCCAACCATCTTGTCCTCTGTCGTCCCCTTCTCCTAGTGCCCTCAATCTTTCCCAACATCAGGGTCTTTTCCAAGGATTCTTCTCTTCTCATGAGGTGGCCAAAGTATTGGAGCCTCAGCTTCACGATCTGTCCTTCCAGTGAGCACTCAGGGCTGATTTCCTTAAGAATGGATAGGTTTGATCTTCTTGCAGTCCATGGGACTCTCAAGAGTCTCCTCCAGCACCATAATTCAAAAGCATCAATTCTTCGGCGATCAGCCTTCTTTATGGTCCAGCTCTCACTTCCATACATCACTACTGGGAAAACCATAGCTCCCAAGAAGCAGGCGTCTTTTAATTTCGTGACTGCTGTCACCATCTGCAGTGATCAAGGAGCCCAAGAAAGTAAAATCTCTCACTGCCTCCATTTCTTCCCCTTCTATTTGCCAGGAGGTGATGGGACCGGTGGCCATGATCTTGGTTTTTTTGATGTTGAGCTTCAGACCATATTTTGCGCTCTCCTCTTTCACCCTCATTAAAAGGTTCTTTAATTCCTCCTCGCTTTCTGCCATCAAGGTTGTGTCATCTGCATATCTGAGGTTGTTGATATTTCTTCCGGCAATCTTAATTCCGGCTTGGGATTCATCTAGTCCAGCCTTTCGCATGATGAATTCTGCATATAGGTTAAATAAGCAGGGAGACAATATACAACCTTGTCGTACTCCTTTCCCAATTTTGAACCACTCAGTTGTTCCATATCCAGTTCTAACTGTAGCTTCTTGTCCCACATAGAGATTTCTCAGGAGACAGATGAGGTGATCAGGCACTCCCATTTCTTTAAGAACTTGCCATAGTTTGCTGTGGTCGACACAGTCAAAGGCTTTTGCATAGTCAATGAAGCAGAAGTAGACGTTTTTCTGGAATTCTCTAGCTTTCTCCATAATCCAGCGCATTCCCTTCCCTTTGGAATTCCCTTCCCAGAGAAGCTACACTTGGCTCCCTCCCATCTGGTTCTATTTTGAAGTGACAGTTTAACGAAAGAGCTGTGCTGCTTTTACTATCTGTAGTTTAATAGATTTGTTTTAATTCCATTACGGCTTAATGACTTTTTAGCTATTACTTTTTATATGTTTTTTTTTAGCTTTCTGTGTTCTTATTCATGCTGTTTTAATTTTTTTGTAAGCTATCTTGAGTCTCTGGGGGAAAGGTAATGATGGTGATGGTGATTGATGATGATAAAAAGAAATGGGTGCCCCATTTTTCTTCAGTTTTCCTGGGTTTTTTTTAAATAAAAAAATATTATGATTACCTTTCTTCATATATGAATTGCTTCCTCTGAAGCATATTGAGGCTTTATTCACAAGACAACAGACACACACAAATGTCTGACTATGAGTTGCTGCTGCCTGCTATTCAGTTAAGTCTCCTTCATATCTCTGTGTTTCTATATTTTGGGGGCGCTTCACAGATTACATTTTGAGGTGGTGTTATGTACTGAGCTGAATCATAGAACAATAGGATCCAGAATCAGCAGTCTGATTGGTCTGCAAGAACCACCCAATCCAACTCCAGGTGGAAGTGAATCCGCAACCTGATTGGCCTGCAGGAGCAGCCAATCAGGCTGCTGGCAGAAGTCAATCCACAAACTGATTGGCCCACAGGTGTAGCCCTGAAGTAGCCAATCACGCAAGGCCCATTGTGTAAATAATGTATATAAGCAGATGGTTTTGGGAAAAGGGCATTCTTCTTCTCCTTGATGACTACGAGCTGAATAAAGAGCATGAAATTCACTCTCGACTCCGAGTATATTTCAGGTGGCCACCTAAAAATGCCATGAGCAGCGTTTCAAACAGAGCTCTCACACTCCTAATGGGGAGCTTTGAGTAGCTTCCGCTTCCTGTTGGGGATGCTCTCTGCCACAACATGCGCATCGGCCCTGAGCGGGTATCATATCCTTTTTTTAAATACTGTGTAATGTCTGCTCTGTGTGCAGCATCTTGGAAGTGCTGCTTTCTTCCCTTCCTGCTGGTGATACTTTAGGGTGGGGCTGGGTTGAGTTGAAAACCGAAGCAGGGAAGCCGGCTGCTTCTAGGGTGCCTGGCTTTTACGCTGCATGTGTTGTGCAGAATCATTGGTGGAGGCTGGTCAGCAAATTATTTGCTGCTGCACAGAACTAGGGAGAGCGACTCGAGGCTGTGTGATGCGGAGCCATTTTGAAAGAAAGCACTTGGCCGTGACAGCTTTATGTACGTAGGATTAAAGAACAAAAACAAAGAGCATAAACCCACTCGCTTCACAAAGAGGGAGATGAGAGGTGAGCCAAGAATCCCCAATACAACGCCCAGTCTGGAGAGGCCACAGTGTCCGACCAAAAATAGAACAACATGGGATATTGAAATCCCAAGGATCCTTTTCATGCAGGGCTTTTGAGCATATTAAAGGCAATTGGCCCAGGATGGAAGTCTCAGTGTGTCTCTCATCATATAGCCTAAGGTATCTTGAACCAAGATGTGGTGAAATTACAAATGCACATGTCAGAGCATTCGAGACTCAGCACACCAGTACTCTGAGAAACAAACCCACCTAGTATTGATTTCAAGATGTTAAAAATGATGGTGCAAACAACCAGCATGGTGGAGTGCTGTCTGCAAGCCTGAGTCCTTTGCCTCTCTTATTTTTGGATTTTTGACACTGAGTTCTCAAAGCCATTGGGGGGGGGGAATATGTATTGATAGTGAGATTGCATGTCATTGATTGTCTTTGGAAGCAGAATTAATGGCAGGTCCTGCAGGCAGCGAAGCGTTTTTCTTTGATGCTATGCGATCCTGGCCTGAAGCTGGGGATAATAGCAGAATCGATGGCCTGATCAATAGTTTAACAGGGCGCCATTGCACCGCTTGCAGAACGGAAGTCTGCCAGAAGGCAAAAGAGAACTGAGCCCGGGCGCAGAGGCTTTGTGGAAATCAGGACAGATGTGGGAGGAGGAAACTGAATTGTGCCCCTATTGCTGGAGGGGGGCACCTGTAGAATGCCTAGAAGGTGGATGGTTTTGCAGATGCCCAACTCTAGGCAACATACTACTGTTGAATTGGTGTACTGCATATTTTAATGGATTCATTGATGCAAATGAAAAAATGGTGATATGAGCCATATGAAATTGCCAAAGACTATGTGACTTCTTCTGACTGTTGTGATGGGGAACATATATATCACTACCCACCATAGCTGCCAAGTTCTCCCTTTTTTAAAGGGAAATTCCCTTATGCTGAATAGGCTTCCTCGTGAGAAAAGGGAAAACTTGGCAGCTATGCTACCCACCCGCCCTGTGGAACGCCCTCCCATCAGATGTCAAAGAGAAAAACAGCTACCAGATTTTTAGAAGACATCTGAAGGCAGCCCTGTTTAGGGAGGCGTTTAATGTTTAATAGATTATTTCATTTTTCTGTTGGAAGCCGCCCAGAGTGGGGTGGGGTAATAATAATCATAATCTTCATCATCATCATCTACAGTATGCATGTGGGACATAAAAGGTAAAGGAGTCAAAGGTGACTATGGGGTTGTGGCGGCGCTCATCTCGCTTTTCAGACTGAGGGAGCTGGTGTTTGTCCACTTCTGGCACAATGGTACACTGTGATGAGTGTCAGAGTGCACGGAAACGCCGTTTACCTTCCCGCCACAGCGGTACCTATTTATCTATTTGCACTGGTGTGCTTTTGAACTGCTAGGTTGGCAGGAGCTGGGATAGAGCAACAGGAGCTCACCCCATCGAGCGAATTTGAACTGCCGACCTTCTGATTGGCAAGCCCAAGAGGCTCAGTGGTTTAGACCACAGCGCCACCAGTGTCCCTATGTGGGATATATCTATGGATGGATGGGGAGCTGTGGCTGACAGTGTGGAAGTTCAGGACATTCTGGTGCAGTAGTATTCTCTTCTCTCTCTCTCTCTCTCTCTCTCTCTCTCTCTCTCTCTCTCTCTCTCTCTCTCTGCCAGTCAGAGGTACTTTGGGATAGTTTGAAATTCTCCTACTTCATGTGGATCAGCCTATACACATGACCAATGGGGAGATTTTTCTTCTTGCCTGTATTCCACGCACTCATCCCAGGAACTTTCGTTTAGGGATCAGTGGAATCCCCTCCGCATATTTTGTATGCCTGCGGAACTGTTGACATGCTCAAAGGCTTCCCCCCTCCCTCCACCTTTAAATCGTTGCTTCATACACCTGCTGTTCCACCCCTGTGTTGCAAATGGCTTTCAAATGGCTCGGTGTTTCAGATCCCACAAGGTTATAGCAGGGTTGATAACCTCGGTTGTGTGTGTGTAAGGAAGCAAACATGTGGCTCATCTGACCCGACGTTTCTTCATGGCTGGTGCATTTATTAATGGGGAAGGGTGTTCTCCATGTCTATCCTCAACTCCAGCATTCCCGGGCAACTCTGAGTCTTTGAAAAAACAATACTGCTTTGTTTGTTTAAATGGGCTTTGGGTGACCAGGGAATATGCAATTTAACCGGTGTAATTTGGTGATTTTTTTTTGTGATTTAATGTATTGTCTCCTGTCCTGTGTCCTTGACATGGAATGGGCTATAAATAAAAATAAGTGCAAATTCAATAATACGGTAAATAGTTGCAGAATGCCTTTTGTGTGCTGCACCTCACATGTATTCATCCCCGACATCTTGACTCAGTAGGGTAAGAGAGCCAGTGTGGTGTAGTGGTTAAGAGCGGTAGACTTGTAATCTGGGGAACCGGGTTCGCTTCCCCGCTCCTCCACATGCAGCTGCTGGGTGACCTTGGGCTAGTCACACTTCTCTGAAGTCTCTCAGCCCCACTCACCTCGCAGAGTGTTTGTTGTGGGGGAGGAAGGGAAAGGAGAATGTTAGCCACTTTGAGACTCCTTCGGGTAATGATAAAGCGGGATATCAAATCCAAACTACTATTCTTCTTCTTCTTCTTCTTCTTCTTCTTCTTCTTCTTCTTCTTCTTCTTCTTCTTCTTCTTCTTCTTCTTCTTCTTCTTCTACCTGAGTAGCCAGCAGGCAAAATGCCTCTCCAACAAAACAAAGCTTCTCAAGGGAGCTTCTGGGTGGATCAGAACAGGAACTCTGATCCATCCAGGCCAACCTATGGCCAACCTGACCCTTCCCATCCCGGCATCCCTGAAGTTGCAAGCAGAAACACCCAAGCCTGATTGTTGGGTTCTGCTTTCAGTTCTTTCATAACAGTAACCCCCTCCCCTCACTCCCTCTTGTTTTCAGCAGATAATCAGCACAATGGAGACCCAAGTGTCCAATGGTCCCACAAGCAACAGTTCCCTCCCCAATGGGCCACTGATTAGTGCCAACGGCGCCACTGATGACTCCAAAACTAACCTCATAGTCAACTACCTACCCCAGAACATGACGCAGGAAGAATTCAAGAGCCTCTTTGGAAGTATCGGAGAGATTGAATCCTGCAAGCTGGTTAGAGACAAAATCACAGGTAAGACAATATGGTAGTGGGGGGGGGGAGAGAGAGGGAGAGATCCTGGCTCTGGTTTGATTCAGATGTCACGACAAATCGTAGTATGATAATACCTGCAATAATAATAATAAAAAAACCAAGCATCTTTTGAAGAGCTCCAACTGGTTCCATTCAAACTGAGTTGATGGTCAACCAAAATGGCGAGTGGGATAGCGTAAAGTGAGGTGCATTGGGGCAAACAGAACTCCAAAAACTCCATGTACAGTGATGGAGTCAGAAGTGGCAGTGACTTAACCTGAAATGGTGGAAGATAGCTCGGTAAAGACGTCAACGCCATAAGGCGGCAGGTGTGGAAAAAGAGGCCTGGAGACCCAAATCCCGTGAAGGAGGTGGATGTGTTTGGCATAGTGGAAAGAGAAGTAGGGGGCAATCTTCAAATGTTACTGTTACATAGAAGATTGGACAAACCTGCTTTCTCTTTCTCCAGATTACAGGACTAAGGATTTAGACGAAACATTTGGAAGAACCTTCTTGTTATGTATTCAGTGGTCTGTGTTTGCCTGAGCTTGAGTCTGGACTAAGGATTCTGAGCCCCTGTGTTCTGATTCGATACATGATATCCAATCACAGAACATTTCAAGATTTGGGCCTCTGTCGTTGTCCCTTAAGCTCTGAGTCATGATTCGCAGCTTGGAAGTTTTGACAGCCAATCACATTAGGAGTGGGAGTGGCCCAGGCCCTCAAAAATGTATATAAGCAGTCGCTTTGCCCCAGTTGTCCAGTTCTGTTAGTTCAATAAAGGTTCTTGCTGTTATTACTGTGTCTTGCCTCGTGGGAACCCACCTACACTTCACTGCAGATGATACTAGAATGTGGTAGACCCTCCTGCCTTAGTGGGTTTTAAACCAGTGGCTTTAACTATATGCCATGGGGGAAAATACTTTCTCTTACCTTTTTTTGGCCAAGACTTTTTTTTTAAGAAGCCCTTCTTGCCTTAAATAGGTTGTTTGACCCTCATGGTACCTTTCCTGATCTGTGGTACACACTCCCATTGAGCTTCTAATCTTGTGGGGTTTTTTTAACAACTCCCAAGCATCCTGGAGTGATTTGACCCTCTTAACTTTGAGTCTGCGGTTCCTAGCTTAGCAAACAGAGACAAAAATGAAATTGCTCATATTGTAATGCCTGTATGTCAATCTAGGGTACTGTCTACTTTGGAATATTGTATATGGTTCTGGCCAGTCCACTTTAAAAAGTAATATTGTGTTGCTGGGAAAGGTGAAAAAATCCAGCAACAGGTGTTCAAAAGAAAAAGTGTTTCTTTGTACAATGCAGCTAGACTCATGACTGGGAGTGGCCGCCGAGACCACATAACACCAGTCTTGAAAGACCTACATTGGCTCCCAGTGTTGGTGCTGACCTTTAAAGCCCTAAACAGCCTCGACCTAGTACACATGAAGGAGCGTCTCCACCCCCATTGTTCAGCCCGGACACTGAGATCCAGCTCCGAGGGCCTTCTGGCATTTCACTCAGTGAGGTTACAGGGAACCAAGCAGAGGGCCTTCTCGGTGGTGGCACCCGCCCTGTGGAATGCCCTCCCATCAGATGTCAAGGAAATAAACAACTATCCGACTTTTAGAAGACAACTGAAGGCAACCCTGTTCAGGGAAGTTTTTAATGTTTGATGGTTTATTGTGTTTTTAATATTCAGTTGGGAGCCACACAGGGTGGCTCGAGAAACCCAACCAGATGGGTGGGGTATAAATAATTATTATTATTATTATTATTATTATTATTATTATTATTATTATTATTATTGGAATTTGCTGCCATAAAAAGTGGCAATGGGCACCCGGTTAGATGGCTTTAAACTGGGATTAGAGAAATCCATGGGGATTTTTCGGTGGCTAGGAAGAAGGGCAATATGAAATCTCAGGAGCACTCAGTAGTGGTGGTGGACGGCTTCCTGGTAGCAAAGTGACTGCCACTTATGAGGAGGAGGAAGGTTGGCACTGTGTGGCCCGCATCCCTTCCCTGATCCTCCTTGGCAAATGGCAGGAACTCATCTGCCAGGTGGGTTTGGTTGTGTAGCTGTGCTCCTCCTCGCTGACTGCTCCTCCAGACCAGTGGAAGCATCCCTCTAAAGACCAGTTAATAGGAAGCAGCAGCAGAGAGCATTATAGTCACCCAGCCCTGCTTGTGGGCTTCCCAGAGGCATCTTATTACAGTAGTAGGATGTTGGGCTAAAAGAACCTTTGGTCTGATCTAGCAGGCCAGTTATTACGCTTAGGGTGGTGGGGATTTCATTTATAGCTTGTTGTGGTACATGAATTGAGCTTTTCTGTTTGTCGTGGAAGCCTTAAGCCTAAGGAGCTCTTTGTAGATGGCGAATGGATCGCAGGCCTGGAACTGTAGTGCATTTGTGCTTCTCAGGATTTGGTATGTCATAAAAGAGACCACAAGGGCCATCCAGTCCAACCCCCCGCCAAGCAGGAAACACCTTCAAAGCATTCTTGACATATGGCTGTCAAGCCTCTGCTTAGAGACCTCCAAAGAAGGAGACTCCACCACACTCCTTGGTAGCAAATTCCACTGCCGAACAGCTCTTACTGTCAGGAAGTTCTTCCTAATGTTTAGGTGGAATCTTCTTTCTTGAAGTTTGAATCCATTGCTCCGTGTCCGCTTCTCTGGAGCAGCAGAAAACAATCTTTCTCCCTCCTCCATATGACATCCTTTCATATATCTGAACATGGCTATCATATCACCCCTTAACCTTCTCTTCTCCAGGCTAAACATACCCAGCTCCCTAAGCCGTTCCTCATAAGGCATCATTTCCAGGCCTTATTCTTGACATATGCCTGTCAAGCCTCTGCTTAAAGACCTCCAAAGAAGGAGACTCCACCACACTCCTTGGCAGCAAATTCCACTGCCGAACAGCTCTTACTGTCAGGAAGTTCTTCCTAAATGTCGCCATGTCGTCATTTCCTTTTACTATCGCGATTCACCCTTAAAATAATAATAATGATAATAACAGGTTAGCTGTGGATGGAATATGATGAAAAGAGACAATAGCAGACCATGTGGTGGCATGGAACTTTTCTCCTGACACCGGTATTAAAACTGCAGTTTACCAGGGGCCGGGGCATCACAGGGTGGCAGTGAGATTGTGACTGCCTGGGCACCTCGGCACCTCGTGATGATGTGCCCCATGCAGCCCTGACGCCAAAGCTGTTCTCCCACTCCCTGTCTCCAACTTGGGTAAGCTATACTGATGCCAAGGTTGGGAGGGCAGCTCCACAGGCTGCTACTGAAACCAGACCTTGAGGTACCAGTTCAGATTACCTGTTGCATTGGCTTGTTGCTGGTGTTCGTTAAGAGGGAAGGTCAGATTTGAGCACCTGATATTTACAAATGGCAAAGCTGTGTCTGAATTCTCAGCACATTTGTGCAGCAAGTAAATTTGACAGCCCCCTTTGAAGAGAGGAGGAGTTTGGATTTGATATCCCGCTTTATCACTACCCTAAGGAGTCTCAAAGCTGCTAACAATCTCCTTCCCTTCCTCCCCCACAACAGACACTCTGTGAGGTGAGTGAGGCTGAGAGACTTCAGAGAAGTGTGACTAGCCCAAGTTCACCCAGCAGCTGCATGTGGAGGAGCGGAGACTCGTTTGGGGGGGGGCATTGTCTTGAGGTTCAAGTACACAACTGAATAAAGAAATAGTCTGGTTTCAAGCCATCCGGTCCTCAGAACTAGCTACTTGTTTTTATTATTATTATTTACTTCCGGCTTGCCAATCAGAAGGTCGGTGGTTCGAATCCCCGCAACGGGGTGAGCTCCCGTTGCTCGGTCCCTGCTCCTGCCAACCTAGCAGTTCGAAAGCACGTCAAAGTGCAAGTAGATAAATAGGTACCGCTTCGGCGGGAAGGTAAACAGCGTTTCCATGCGCTGCTCTGGTTCGCCAGAAGCGGCTTAGTCATGCTGGCTACATGACCCGGAAGCTGTACGCCGGCTCACTCGGCCAGTAATGAGTGCCGCAACCCCAGAGTCATCCGCGACTGCACCTAACGGTCAGGGGTCCCTTTACCATTACCATTTAGTTTGCATGCTACCCTTTCATGTGAAATACAGTCAAACCTCGGATCCCAAACGCCTCCGTTTTGGAACATTTTGGCTCCCGAACGCTGAAAACCCAGAAGTAAATGTTCTGGTTTTCAAATGTTTTTCAGAAGCTGAATGTCAGACGCGGCTTCCGCTTGAGTGCAGGAAGCTCCTGCAACCAATTGGAAGCTGCACCTTGGTCGTCAAACATTTCCGAAGCCGAACAGGCTTGCGGAATGGATTATGTTCGACAACCGAGTTTTGACCGTATTTCCAGAGAGGAGGCCTTCTCCTTTTGCAGATGTTAGGAACAAATGAAGCCAAGAGGACTTTTGTAGCACACCTTTATCCCAGAGGCCTCCTTTGCGCAGGAAGATATGCCATCTTGATTATCAAAGGCTACTCAGTGAATTTCAAATTAAGCAGAAATTTGAACTTAAACTTTGCACACCCTGTACTCTAGTTAGGCCTGATGGGGATCCTAATTTAGCCTGCAAGGCTGTTATCCCCAGGCCATGGCCACTTGCCTCCCACCTGACATCATATAAGACATCAGGTGTGGGGAAGGCAAAGATGAAGATCTTTGCCGGAAGCAGGGTTTGCACGCTTTCCAAGGTCAGCTGATTGTCTGTGGCTGGCAAACTGCCCGTACAGTTTGTAATCAAACTGTACAGCATGCAGAATATCAGCAAACGGGAATGCTTCACCTGACATAATGGTGACATCAGGTGACTGTCAGGTGGGCAGCTTCATCCTCCTGTCAAAATGGCTCATGGGGTTTGCAGAAGATCTGGTTCCAGCCCACTGACCTGATTCAGTTCCCTGTGCTTGCTCCAAAAACTGCCCTTTAATCTAATTGCCAAATCCAGGAGGGCGATTGTCACAAGTCTGGGCTGCTGACATCCGGGGTTTTCTTTCTCCCCTCCCTTCAGATCCAGATGTGATAACTTCTATTTACTGTTTCTAGGTAGTTTTAGCATGTAACCTATCCCCCTGTTGTGTTGCTACCAACATTCTATAAAAGCAAGAAGGAAGCCCAAGCTAAGCACAGTTAGCAATTTCTCTCTCTCCAAATATATTTATTATTTTGTAACAAACAAAGACACAGAAACAGAAACATACAGAATACAAAATACAAAAAAAGCAAAATACAAAGAATACAAAATAGAAAAAATACAAAATACAAAAAATACAAACAAAAACAAAAACAAAAATTCCAAAACTTCAACTTATATCTATTCTAATATCGGTGACTTCTTCATGTCCCTTCCAACTGCGTTACATTGTAAATCCTCTTTAGTAATTTCTAAATCTTATACCTTGTTTACCATATAACTATTCTTTTTCTAATCTTATCTTATATCATAACACAAAATCTCACACTCTGTTTATTTATAACTACACCTCAATATCAATATTTATCTAAACCTTTCCCCCCCTACAACCTCCCTGTACCTCCTAACCTTCTATTAATTCTTTCCAATAATATGTTTATTTCTTAAATACACTTTAAATTTCCCCCCATCTTCTTCCACCACTTCTTCCCTCTGGTCTCGGAGTCTCCCAGTTAGCTCTGCCAGTTCCATAAATTCTATCATCTTCTTCTGCCATTCATCCATCGTTGGTAATTCCACATTCTTCCGATTCTTGGCTAATAATATTCTTGCTGCTGTTGTGGCATCCAGAAAAAAATGTAACATCTTTCTTGGGTATTTCCTCTCTAACTATCCCAAGTAAGAAGGCTTCTGGTTTCTTAACGAAGGTGTTTTTCAACACTTTTTTCAATTCATTATAAATCTTTTCCCAGAAGTCTCTTACTTGGGGGCAAGTCCACCACATATGGTGGAAGGTTCCTTCTTGCTTTTTTACATTCCCAACATTTATTATCATGTTTGTGATAAATCTTAGATAATTTTACCGGTGTAAGATACCATCTGTACATCATTTTCATCATATTTTCTCTTAGAGTATTACACGCGGTAAGTTTAATACTTTTAGTGTTAGTTTTAGTATATAATGTATCCCCCTGTTGTGTCGCTACCAACATTCTATAAAAGCAAGAAGGAAGCCCTAGCTAAGCACAGTTAGCAATTATTATTTTTTGGCTCGAAGTCGAGTTCTGTTCTTTGCTAGTATTAGTCCAAAACTCAGCTTCTGTGCAACACCTTGGCAGTGTGTGACCAGTCACATAACTCAGAAGATGTAGTATAGTGGTGCCTCGCTTAACGAATGCCCTGCTTAACGAAATTTCCGCTTAACAAAAGGATTTTTCGAGCGGAGGTTGCCTCGCTAGACGAATTCGTTTTATGAAAAAAATCGTCTAGCGAATCGCGGTTTCCCATAGGAATGCATTGAAATTCAATTAATGCGTTCCTATGGGCAAAGAGGGACCCAGGTGGCACTGTGGGTTAAACCACAGAGTCTAGGGCTTGCTGATCAGAAGGTCGGCGGTTCGAATCCCTGCAATGGGGTGAGCTCCCATTGCTCGGTCCCAGCTCCTGCCCACCTAGCAGTTTGAAAGCACATCAAACTGCAAGTAGATAAATAGGGACCGCTCCGGCGGGAAGGTAAACGGCGTTTCCATGCACTGCTCTGGTTTGCCAGAAGCAGCTTTGTCATGCTGGCCACATGACCCGGAAGCTGTCTGCGGACAAACGCTGGCTCCCTCGGCCTATAGAGCGAGATGAGCGCCACAACCCCAGAGTCAGACACGACTGGACCTGATGGTCAGGGGCCCCTTTACCTTTACCGGCAAAAAAAAAAAAAATCCAAAAAAAAATATCCAATGCATTCCTATGGGATTCGCTAGATGAATTTTTCGTTATAAGAAAAGACCTGTGGAACGAATTAAATTCGTCTAGCGAGGCACCACTGTATATACTTAGAAATCCAGGCAAAATCTAACTTTTAAGTAAATTATCAAGTTTAATAAAAGAAAACTGAAATATCGACAGAGAATTTATAGCATTAAGGGAAGGATGCACATGCACACTGACAGGCATTGCTGAGATACAACTGGGTCAGCAGGGCATGGAAAGTACATTGGAATTGCAAGTGGTTGTATTTTTAGGGTGCAAAACTAAGTTCCCTGGGAGGGTGTTCCAGGAACAGTAGGGTATAGTGGAGCTCTCTGCAGTTGGAGAGAGAGGTGCCTCGCTGTAGCGGCATTGCTTTTCTGCAACCACCAGTGCTGCAGCGGTAGAGAGGAGGGGAAGGTGGGTATTGGAGGGAGACTTCAGATTCGCTGAGTCTAAAGCCTGCTTTTTTCCTGGATATGCCGCCGTTTGCCTTCAGATTGATACCACTGGAAGGAAAAACACAAAACGGGTGGAGCAGTGCAGGATGGCAGGAGAAAACTCTGCCCCCTGCCACCTTCTGGCATGAGCCCAGAGAGTTCTGGATTTAGTGGTTCTTGCACCACAAATTCATCCCCCCCCTTTCCCCATTGGATTGTTCTGCCCAACATTGCACATATTTCTGTAAACCAAGAAAATCTTTAATAATAAGAAAAATATCCTGACTGTAATTTTTTTTAAAAAAAGATTTAAAATAAGCTTTACTGTATATTCCTGCGTATATGACTACTTTTTAACCCAGGAAAATCTTCTCAAAAGTCGGGGGTCGTCTTATACGCCGGGTCGTATTTCTTATATGGCGAGTATATCCCAAACTCTATATTTTAACTGGAAAAGTTGGGAGTTGTCTTATACGCCCAGTCGTCTTATACGCCGGAATATATGGTATTTCTTATTAAAACATTCACAAATCAAACAAACGCACACATGGATATAGCAAATCATAACTAAACATATCAAAGCATATCAAAGCGTATCAAACTCCACCCAAATATAAAGGAACACAAAAAACTAACAAGGAAATAAGAAAAAAGAGAGAAAGAAAAAAGAAAAAAAAGCAGGAAAGAGAAAAAAGGAAAAAAGAAAAAGATGAACAACTTCCATTCATTTTAATATCGCTTCCCTTTTCAAATATGTTACATTTACTTAGCTTCTTCCTTATTTAATATAATTAAAGTCTATCTCTTTTAAATACCCTAACTCTGTATTTATTTTCTTGTGAGTCTAAGCAAATCACCAGTTTTGCATTTATACCTTCTTTACACAGATATTCTTCCACATACCTCCATTCCTCTTTAAGTTTCTGTTTTGAGCCCTTCCTAATTACCGCTGTCATTCTTGCTAAATTCATGAATTCAACCAGCTTAACATGCCACTCATGGATTGACGTACTGTAAATTATCTGTTCCTGACCTGTAGTCGTTTCATGGATGCAGAATGAATGTGCTCTTGCTGGAAATAGCAGCAGGTTGAAAGGGGCAGTCCAGAAAGTTAGTAAGATACTTTCTCAATTAAAAAAAAAAGATCTCAAAAACTAGAAAGAGGGACTGGGTGGCATATTTTATAGTGAATGCCAGTCATTTTCTCCCTCGGGGACTGTCATGTAGATTCCAGATTTAGATTCACAAAGTACGAGCTTTGTCACAAGCAAGTTAGCAGGGAAATGTGTGTTTAGTGCCAATTACGTAGTTGAAATGTTTCGATTGTGAACTCGGATGTACCCCTTCACACATGGCGGTGATAAAGGTATTGAGAGGCAACCTACACAATGGCAGGAAGACACCACCGTCATTAAATAGAAACCAACCTTCTTCAATGGGAGTGGGCCTTCTTCTTGCCCACTGAGTGTCAGAATGTGGCTGTCTGTTGCTCTAGGGGCAGAACTAAACTTGCCATGGAAGGTGCCTGAAAGCATTGCCCAACATTCTTTCTGCGCGGTTTTATTTTTGGTCGTCGTGGGTAAGGGGAGCTGCTGTTTGGAAAGAGGGGTTGGCTACCATCTGGGGCAGAGGTCTAGGCGCTTGGCTTCTCAGCTGCTCTGCTTCCAAAAGTACCGGTACCTGATCGCTTATGGGCTGAACTCTCTGATCGGGCATTTTGTTGTTGTTTAGTCGTTTAGTCGTGTCCGACTCTTCATGACCCCATGGACCAGAGCACGTCAGGCACTCCTGTCTTGCACTGCCTCCCACAGTTTGGTCAAACTCATCTTCGTAGCTTCGAGAACACTGTCCAACCATCTCGTCCTCTGTTGTCCCCTTCTCCTAGTGCCCGCCATCTTTCCCAACATCAGGGTCTTTTCCAGGGAGTCTTCTCTTCTCATGAGGTGGCCAAAGTATTGGAGCCTCAGCTTCACGATCTGTCCTTCCAGTGAGCACTCAGGGCTGATTTCCTTCAGAATGGATAGGTTTGATCTTCTTGCAGTCCATGGGACTCTCAAAAGTCTCCTCCAGCACCATAATTCAAAAGCATCAATTCTTCGGCGATCAGCTTTCTTTATGGTCCAGCTTTCACTTCCATACATGACTACTGGGAAAACTATAGCTTTAACTATACGGACCTTTGTCGGCAAGGTGATGTCTCTGCTTTTTAAGATGCTGTCTAGGTTTGTCATCGGGCATTGCTACTACTTAATTCTGTAATAAGACCATGCTTAACCACCATTTGATTGTGGATGTAGGGGCCGACTTGGTGTGCATACTGAGACCTGGGTGGGCGAGCTGGGTGGGTCTGACCAACTCAGCTCTGCCACCTTGGCCCAACTAGAGAATCTGGGTCTGTGTGTCACCATCGTCCATAGGACTTCCATCCCCTTTACCAAAAAGCTATTGATCTTCAGGCGGGCTTAGAGGACCTTGCACCTGGTTTTGGGCCAGGGGAGCACACTTTTCTGCCCAGCAGCCTCCCCGACTGAGTTGGCCAAAGTGATCTCTAGCATGGTGTTGGAAGCCCTGGGTGACTTTAATAGCCACACAGAGGCTGCTATAGGTCTAACTATACCTCCCCAACCACCATGGGGCTGTCTCAAATGGCCATCGGTCCAACACACTGCCCTTAATTTACAGACTTTACCCAGAGTGATGCGAGGCGTGGCCTGAAGTTGGGGTGTGTGCAGGGCAAACCATTGTCATGGCCGGACCACCATCTGGTAAAGTTTGGGTTGGTGATGGCAGTTCCCCCCTGCAACTGCGGTGGGCCCATTCGGAGGGTCTGCCCTGAAGTCTGATGGAAACCGATGGATTCCTGAATGTTCTGGGGAGCTTAGCAGCAGAGAAGGCCGATGATCTTGTCCAAGCCTTGGTTTCATTGTGGAACGGTGAGATGAGACACAGTCACTCCTGAGTGTCCTCTTCGGTGTTGTGGAACCCAGTATGCTCCCTGGTATTTGGAGGAGCTGCGGGCTATGAATCAGGCTGGACAAAGTCTAGAGCTCAAGCGGTGCAAAAGGTTCCTGGAGGTGTCAGCCGAAGACTTACTGCGCATAATTTTGCCTACGAGGCATTGGAGAAGATGCATTTTGTGCCTCAAGCAGCTCATCGCTGGAGCTCTTCCGTGCAGTTTGGAACTGCTGACTCGCACTGGGAGGGAAAGACCCTAGAGCCCCTCAAGAACCTGCTTGAGACCAACTGGCTGCACATTTTGATGATAAAGTTGCTTTAACTCTGCATTTGTGGCAGGTTCCGATGGTCAACCCTTGATGTGTGGTGAGATCACCTTCCACTTACAGGTGCTTTCAGCTCTCTGCCCAGCCTTGTTGCCCCCTTGATCCCTGTTTCTCTTAGCTTACTAACTCTAGCAGTTGAGCTACGACTGGTTGGGTCCAGAGTGTGGTTAATGCTTTGCTGCATGATGGGGTGGTCCCTATCACCTTGAAGAAGGCAGTGGTCCAGCCACTTCTAGAGAAACTAGTACTGGACCCATTGGCTTGGACAAACTAGCTACCACCTAGCCACAAACAGCCCCTATTTAGGGAAGCTGGTAGATGGTTACGGTGGAGCAAGTTCAGGCATTCATGGATAATACAGCCTTACCTTGGTTTTCAAACAGCTTAGTTCTCGAACGTTTTGGCTCCCAATCGCTGCAAACCCGGAAGTGACTGTTATGGTTTGCAAACTGTTTTTGGAAGTCCAGTGGGGTTTCCATGGCTGGAGCTTCCTGCAGCCAATCAGAAGCCTCACTTTGGTTTCCGAACGTTTTGTAAGTTGGGCGGGCTTCCGGAACGGATTCAGTTCGACTTCCAAGGTACGACTGTACAGACATATTCAAATCAGGATTCAGACTTAGTCATGGGAACGAATTGATTGCCCCAATTGATTGCCCCTTTATTAACAATGGGACAAGGGGAGTGTGACCTCTCTCTCTCTCTCTCTCTCTCTCTCTCTCTCTCTCTCTCTCTCTCTCTCTCTCTTTCTCAATTTCTCTCTGGCTTTTTGATACCGTTTGGACCATGGTATCCCCCTGGAATGGCTCTGTTGGTTTATATTGTGGGCATTGTTATACAGTGGTTCTGCTCCCTGCCTCTGAGTGTTCATTTGGAGAGCAGCACTAGACAAGGGTCAGCAATTTTTTTTCAGCAGGGGGCCGGTCTACTGTCCCTCAAATCTTGTGGGGGGCCGGACTATATTTTGGGAAAAAATAATAATGAACGAATTCCTATGCCCCATTCTACTTATGTAGATTCCCGGACTGCCCTCGGGCAGGATTTAGAAGGCGTCCTGAAAGCCACGCTGTTTTGTTTCCAGTGCTATTTAATATCTAAATGAAGCACTTGGGAGAGTGGTCATTAGCAGATTTAGGGCAGGGTGCCATCACTGTGCCGAGGACACTCAGCTCTGTTTCCCCATCACATCTGACTCAGAAGAGGCTGTGCAGACCCTGGACCAGTGCCCGGTTGCAGTGGTGCACTGGATGAGGAGAAATAAACAAAGTCTGACTCCGGGGAAGACAGAGCTCTGGGGGTGAGCGGCTGTCATGTTTGTGAACTTTGCCTGACCTGGACAGGGTTGCGTTCCTTCTGAAGGGGCAGATGTGCAGTCCGGCTGTGCTCCTGAATCTACCTGGAGACGCAGGTGGCCTCGGTGGCTAGGAGCATCTTTTACCAGCTTCGTTTACACGACTGCTGCAACCAAAGTTTGGGCACAGGAGGAGTCCAGGTGTTGGTGATTTCAAGGTTGGACTAGTTCAGAATGCTGCAGCATAGTTGCTGGCAGGGGTGAGATCCAGCCAGCAAATTATACTTCTGCTCAAAGATCTGCACTGCCTACTAATTTGTTACTGGGCCAAGTTTGGGGGTTCATGTTATAGTAGATGAAGTTTTTAGAAGCTTGTTACCAGTTTACTCAGAAGAATCACCTTGCTCCATGTGTGCCTCCTCCTCCTCCTCCTCCTCCTCCTCCTCCTCCTCCTCTTCTTTAAAAATCATTTTTATTAGTTTTACAAATACAAAGTTATAAACAGAGAGTCAAAAGGTATAAGCAGCTATCCTATTTTTAAGAGACATCTGAAGGCAGCCCTGTTTAGGGAGGTTTTTAATATTTAATGCTGTATTGTTTTAATACTCGATTGGGAGCCACCCAGAGTGGCTGGGGAGACTCAGCCAGATGGGCGGGGTACAAATAATAATAAATTATTATTATTATTATTATTATTATTATTACTACTATTATTTCCGTATAAAGACATACCTACGAATCTCAGGACTCCCCCCCCCATCCCCTCCATGGCGTCCTATTATAAACATTTAATACTGCATATTCTTCCATACTCCAATTTTTCAAATGTTTTTGTCCATGTTAATTGTTAATATAGTCCATGTTAATATAGACTATATTGGGGGGCCCCATGTTAATATAGTCCAGGTTAATTGTTAAACTACAAGTGAAATCAAAATCCTGTTAATCTTTCCATCTGCTTACAGTGGTCTCCTAATTAACTTACAATTTTCTCCCATTCTTTTATAAAGTTTTTATCCTCTTGGTTTCTGAGTTTTCCAGTCAAGTTTTGCCATCTCTGCATAGTCCACGGCATGGACTATAGACCATATGTGCCTTCTTAACCATTTTGATCTGCAGAACTTTTCCAAGGGCCCAGATGGTTGTTTCAAATTCATGAGGAGTTGATATTTTGGCGTGGCGTCACCAATACTTTGGAACTCACTGCCTGTTGACACCCATGCCATACTGCTGTAGACACGTGCTAAAAACTTTTTTTTTAATTTCAGCAAGCCTATTCAGACATAAAACATAGCTACATATGCTTGTTTCAGTGTATTGTTAATAAATATTGTATATTATTTCATATACACTGCTTGGATATTTCTTTTTTATTGAGTAGTTTATAATTTTTTCTATTTTTTCCTAAACACATAAGCGGCCATTGGGGGATAAAAGTTAGGATTGGGATTGTGGTGCAAGAAATGAGGACTCAACCCTTTGTCCCCGATTCCATTTCTCTGATGTAAATTGCTCACCCCTCCCCCCCAAACTACTAATATACAAACATCTAGGACCCTCGTACCTACGGGACCGCCTCTCCTGGTATGCCCCGCGGAGGACCTTGGTCAACAAATAACAACACTTTGGAGGCCCCGAGCCTCAAGGAGGTTAGATTGGTCTCAACTAGAGCCCAGGGCCTTTTCAGCACTGGCCCCAACTTGGTGGAACGCTCTGTCGCAAGAGACTAAGGCCCTGTGGGATTTGACATCTTTCCGCAGGGCCTGTAAGACGGAGCTGTTCCGCCTGGCCTTCGGCTTAGAATCACTCTGACCCCTTATATGGGATTTAGTATATAAATCTTCCCTTGGCTTTTTTGCTGGCCCATGTAGGACGGACCAGCATGGATAGCTGGCTCGAGTGAATGTCTGATGTTTCCTCCCTTTATGGTTTTGATCTATGGGCTACTACTAAAATGGGCTACTACTAAAATGAGGCTGCATTTTAAGCTGTATTTTAATTAACTGTTTTTGTCTATTATGTTTTATTGTAATTTATATTTGGTGCCCTGAGCCCAGCCCAGCCCTGGCCGGGGAGGGTGGGATATAAATAATTTATTATTATTATTATTATTATTATTATTATTATTATTAATTTTTCTTCTACAACTAATGATGGTTCCAGGGGGGGAGGGGGAAATTAGCATCAAGAGAATTGACATGGGAAGGGATTAAAAACCCTCCCTCCTTCCACTTGCCACAATCCTAATCGCCCCTGCAGCTGCTCTCAGCCTGGGCAATCAAAAAGATGCTGGGAAATGCAAGCTATATCTCGTTTTGCCCTTAGGCAAATAGGGCAAAATGTAATTTCTACAATTACAGTTAACATTAATTCAGGCACTGAAATCTGGGTATCTTAAAGCTGCTGTTTCATGCATTAAAGTGATAGACCTTGGAGTTTCTATTAATAACATTTGTCAAATTGGATATGTTATTTTAATTGTTTTTTTTTTGAGCTGTACAAAACATCAAATGAAATCTGAATTATTTATAGCACAGAGGCATATTTTGTATAATCTCATATATAAAAATCTATAACTCTTGAGATTGTCCCCTGCAAGTCTAACATTTTGGTAATTATGCAGTTTGAAGGCATCTTCGGTCTGTGTCTGAAGGTGCAGCTTTTGCTAGGATGTCTTAACTTTTGCGAAGTCAGCAGCACAAAGCTCATGGCACGGTTGATTTTGATATTAATTAATCAAAAAAAGAAAATTGACAAAATCTTGTTAGATAATTAAAAAGTGCTGCGCTACAATTTGCATTTTCTGTTATACATCAGCGGATCTTACACACTTTTCTAATAGAACCCTTATACTGGTTTGCCTGAATGCTGGAAGCCCCCGCATTTTGTTACCTTAAAGCAGGGGTTCCCAAACTAAGGCCCGGGAGCCAGATGCGGCCCAATTGCCTTCTAAATCCGGCCCACGGATGGTCCGGGAATCAACTTGTTTTTCATGAGTAGAATGTGTGTGTGTTTTTTTAAATTTAAAATGCATCTCTGGGTTATTTGTGGGGCATAGGAATTAGTTCATATTTTTTTTTCTTCAAAATATAGTCCGCCCCCCCACAAGGTCTGAGGGACAGTGGACTGGCCCCCTGCTGAAAAAGTTTGCTGACCCCTGACTTAAAGCCATAGAGGTGGGGGGACCTGATGGGCTCTCAGCTCCTCTCTGCTCCAGCCTGCAAAACTGCCAGGCAAAGATGCTGTGAGCTGTGGTCCCATCTGTGAGAGGCTCCCAGATTGAAACTCAACCATTGTCCTGGTTGTGACATTAGCAAAGCTGCGAGGGGGGGGGGAGAGAATGTGCACATAGTATTACTTGGAAGTTTTTGCTTAAGAGTCCGCAGCACTTTAAAAAAAAAAGGCAAACCACCTCTCAGTTTAAATTTCAAAATTTAAGCAGATGAGGCGGTTTCCTTTTCAGCATGTGAGGAACATTTCTGAGAATTCCCCCAGCTAGTCATTGTCATCAGCATAATCAAATGCTGAACTGGGTGGTCCTGTATCTGTCAGTTTGGCAGTGGAACAGGGCCACCTACAGGCAGAATAGTTTCTGCCTAATAATAATAATAATAATAATAATAATAATAATAATAATAATAATTTATTATTTATACCCCACCCATCTGGCTGGGTTTCCCCAGCCACTCTGGGCGGCTTCCAACAGAAAAATAAAACACAGTAATCTATTAAACATTAAAAGCCTCCCTGAACAGGGCTGCCTTTAGATGTCTTCTAAAAGTCTGGTAGTTGTTTTCCTCTTTGACATCTGTTGGGAGGGCGGGCGCCACCACCGAGAAGGCCCTCTGCCTAGTTCCCTGCAACTTGGCTTCTCGCAACGAGGGATCCGCCAGAAGGCCCTTGGTGCTGGACCTCAGTGTCCGGGCAGAATGATGGAGGTGGAGACGCTCCTTCGGGTATACTGGACCGAGGCCATTTAGGGCTTTAAAGGTCAGCACCAACAATTTGAATTGTGCTCGGAATTCCGCAATAGACTCCCCAGGTAGCAGCTCAAGGAGGACTGAGCCTGCTTAGTAGCCTCCATCAATGCTGAGGGTGCTAGCTGGGGAAAAGAAAAGGTGCGGGGAAGCAGTTGGCCTGCTTGAGGCCCTAACCCAGAGGTGGCTAACCTTTTTTTTTTTTTTGACCTCCAAGGACTGCATGGCAGCATGCGCAGATGAGGGTCATGTGGTTAACGTCCACACACCAACCATATGGTTCACCACACACAAGCTCAGTGCTGGATTTACATATAATCTAAACATGGTATAGCTTAGGGCCCCACTCTCTTGGGGGCCCCCAACATGATTAAAGGGGGAAAAACTGAATGTACATTTCCAAAATATAAGATTAAAAAAAAACCCTACATACAGCAACAGTGTTTCTGTGTTGTGTAGGCTCCTATGATATAAGTCGTGGACCCCGCCTGCTAGCCTGCTCCCTAAAATATCACGGGTTTGCTCATTTCTATATATAGGGTGCCTACATTCTGCATGGCAACATGTGCAAATGACTTTAAATACCTATTAGGTCCATAAAGCATATATTCAACAGAGGGATGCTGGTCATAGCTGCCAAGTACCCGGCGGAGAAATCCGGGATCGGCAGCTGCGCGACACCGGAAGTTGCATAGACGCTTGGTGGAGAAGCTTTAAGCCTCACCAAGCTCACTGCTGCAGGGCAGACATTGCCCCGTTGCAACTTTGGGCTGGGTGGAGTGGGTTAAACCTCTCATCCTAGCCCAGTGTTGTGATTTCGGGGTGGTGGTGAGCCACTTCAAAGGCTGCACAGTTTGATCTGGCTTGTGGGTTCACTATATCTGCCCTGATGGTTTATAGCAACCTGGAAGTGGAGATTAAAGTCAGCGGATGCATGCAATGAGGTTTAAAAAACAAGTATGATCCCCTTAATAATTACTTTATTGTTTATACCTCGGCCATCTTGCTGGGTTTTCCCCAGCCACTCTGGGTGGCTCACAGCTTGTTTGGAAACATAATAAAAACATCAAGCATTAAAAACATCCCGATAGAGGGCTGTCTTCAGATGTCTTCTAAAAGCTGTGTAATTCTTTATCTCCTTGGCATCTTACTGGGAGGGCGTTCCGCAGTGCGGGCACCACTACCAAAAAGGCCCTCTGCCTGGTTCCCTGTAACTTCGCTTCTTGCAGCGAGGGAACCAGAAGACGACCCTCGGAGCTGGACCTCAGTGTCCGGACTGAACGATGGGGGTTGGGACGCTCCTTCAGGTATATTGGGATGAGGCCGTTTAGGGCTTTATAAAGGTCAGCACCAACACTTTGAATTGTGCTTAGAAACCTTAGCGCTGTGTGTTTTCACAAAAGTGACCAAGGAAATAATGAGCCGTTCCTCACACGCACCCCGGAACCCCTGCGTAATCTCTGAACAGGTGGGAAGTCTAAATAGCAGCAGCCCAGAGACCCAACACATTTTCTTTGAGTCCCCACTTATTTCTCTATTAAGGCCTTCTGGACTAGGGACTGCTGCTTACGAACTGCTGCTTCTATTAATAAGTGTCTGTGCCTGCTGAAATAAAAAGAGGCCCCCTCCGATCAGTAGCTTGATTTTTAGTAGTGCTTTTGTTTAATGTTAATTTGTTGTCTAATGCTCCTGTTAGTCCAAAACGGGATTCTGGGACTACTTTTCAAATCACACTCATTCTAATAGCTGATGGAAGAGTTGCTACTTTGGCACAGGCTAGAGCTGAAACCAGTTTAATAATAATAATAATAATAATAATAATAATAATAATAATAATAATAATAATAAATTTTTATTTATACCCACTGTAACCTCTTTTTCTTCTTCCCCACCAGGGCAGAGCTTAGGCTACGGCTTTGTCAATTATGTTGACTCCAACGATGCTGATAAAGCAATCAACACGTTGAATGGGCTCAAACTACAGACAAAAACAATCAAGGTGAGGAGGGTTGGGGTGGGTGGGGAAGCTGCCCTCAAGGTGCCTTCATGAAAGGAAGGCCGGAATGCATATCTGAGTTCAGAAGGGACACCGACCCTCTTTCCTTTCATGCACAGTTGTGTTTCACTGCCAGGGACGGTGCTGAGGAGGAATGGTGGGAGCCTCCCCTCCCCCTGACCAGGATCCTGAATCTTCCCAGGAGCCATGGGACAGTATAGATTTGGAACAGTGGTTTGCAGAGGGGCATAGTTCAGAAGGCAGAAGTTGGGGAAAAACTGGGTGATGAACAGCTAGGAGAAGAAGAACTGGAAGAGTGAGAGAGTTAACAGACTTTCTTTCACTGGAAAGCATCCATCTGCTCAGCCTAAGGTCAAGGAGATCAGATAAGGTGGCTGCTCAGAAAGTACAGTGGTTGCGAGATCAGGTTGCAAGACGCGGTAGTGACGTGGTTGACTAGGGAGGAAGTAGGTGGAAACCTTAATTGGGAGCACCTTCAATCTGAGGAACAGATTCTTTGTTCTTTCGCTATGATTGTTAAAAATTCTAACTGGTAAGAGACTCCTTTCACTTTGCTCTGTTTATCCACTGCCGGGCAGCGGCAGCGGCCGGGGGGGGGGGGGAAGCCGAGTCCCTGAAGCCTGATATCCACCCACTCAGGGCCTTCAGCACAAAATAAGGGGTCATCCAGACATCCTTTTTGTTGTTGTTCCAGGCGCTTTCCCCGGGAGACCTCACATTTTACCACTGAATCCGGGCAAACGGCAAACAGGTTCTTTTGCAGATTGACGTTTGCAGTAAGACATTGCTGTTCCCAGGGAAAGCGCTGGGACAAACAAACTGCTCAGACGCAGAGCTTTAAAACTTGGACGTGCCTAGAAAAGTTGCATGAAAGGATGTCAATGAGTCTAAGCCGTACAACTAATCAGGGTTTCCCAAACGTGGGTCTCCAGCTGTTTTTGGACTACAGTCCCCATTATCCCTAGCTAGCAGGACCAGTGGTCAGGGATGATGGGAACTGTAGTTCGCAAACAACTGGAGACCCAAGTTTGGGAAACCCTGACCTCAACGAATCAGTGCAAAAGATGGAAGGAGGCCAGAGTCTATGAAGGGGTGTAAAGGCAGAGTCTGGGTGGCAATATTGTTAGTGCTGTTAATTATTATTGTTACCACACAATTAATATGCATGGCACTGTGGAAAGAGAGGTTCCTATCTCAGATTGCTTACAGCTGGAATCTTGGCCCAGCTAACAGAGGAAGAGGATGGGAGATGGATGCGAAAGTAGGCAGGGGAGGAATAAAGTAGGTATCCTACTCCCACAAGAAAGTTGGAGCTGTTGGGGTTGAAGTGGGAGGTTGAAACAGAAAGCTCTTTCTCGAGAGTGTTTGCAATTCTGCCCTCTCTTCCACCAGGTGTCCTACGCCCGGCCTAGCTCAGCCTCCATCCGTGATGCCAATCTCTACGTGAGCGGCCTCCCCAAGACGATGAGCCAGAAAGAGATGGAGCAGCTGTTCTCGCAGTATGGGCGCATCATCACCTCCCGCATCCTTGTTGATCAGGTCACAGGTAACAAGAGGCGCATAAGTACCCTGCCACCAGCGCCACTGGTGGAAAAAGATTGCCAAAGGGACTCGAGCAGAGGGAGGAGAGGATTTATCATAGTCCTAGGGGTCCTTCAATCAGAGCAGGAAGGGTTGTGCCTAATTAGGCATGTGCCTATAATGCTATCAGTGTAGCACATCATGTGCCTTTGCATGGGCTCATGTTCTGATTTGCATATCCTTTCTATCGCACTACCTGTACATGGGCTCAGGCCTTGTCCACACAGGCAAACAAAGGTTGATTCTCACGTTGAGGATCAGTGGAGTTTCACCCTGATTTCATATGCATTCTGCATCTGCATACCCAGAAACACTCCTGCCTCTACAGTGGAACCTTGGTTCTCAGACTTAATCCACTCTGGAAGTCCGTTTGACTCCCAAAACCCTTCGAAAACCAAGGTGTGGCTTCCGATTGGCTGCAGGAGCTTCCTGCACTCAAGCGGAAGCCGCGCCGGACGTTCGGCTTCCGAAAAACATTTGAAAAGCGGGACACTTATTCCGGGTTTTTGGCATCCAGGAGCCGATTTGTTTGTCAACTAAGCCGTTTGAGAACCAAGGTTCCATTACAGCTCAAAATATTGACTTGCAAAGAGTCTGTAATCCAATATTTGTTGAGGGATGATACTCTCAAAACTACCAAGATTGTTTTGGGGTACTTAGCCCAGATCTTTAAAGCTAAAGCTAAAGTTGTCTGATTTATCCAATGGTGGCTATCCAGTCTTTTATATATTATATGTGTTTCAAACATTCAGGGGTACAAAAAAGGAAAATTAAACAGATGTCTAAAAAGAATACAAGGTGCAAAAAAAAAACCACATTTCAATAAGTGTCTGTCTTCAGATAAGAGATACAGTCAAAGCTCGGTTCCTGAACGGCTCCGTTTTGGAACATTTTGGCTCCCGAACACTGAACACCCGGAAGTAAATGCTCCGGTTTCCGAATGTTTTTCGGAAGCTGAATGTCCGACACTGCTTCCGCTTGAGTGCAGGAAGCTTTTGCAACCAATCGGAAGCCGCGCCTCGGTTGTCAAATATTTCGGAAGCCGAACGGGCTTCCAGAATGGATTACGTTTGACAACTGAGGTTTGACTGTACCCTATTGTAGCCCTGCATTCTCAACTCAGCAGATGCCCCCGCCAGCATTCATACAACCCCCGTGCCATTCTGACTCCTGCTCTTCCAGGTGTCTCTAGAGGAGTCGGCTTCATCCGCTTCGACAAGAGGATAGAAGCTGAGGAGGCCATCAAGGGGCTGAACGGGCAGAAGCCCCTGGGAGCCAGCGAACCCATCACAGTCAAGTTTGCCAACAACCCCAGCCAGAAGACAGGACAAGCTTTGCTCACGCATCTGTACCAGACCACAGCTCGGCGGTACACGGGACCTTTGCACCACCAGACTCAGCGATTCAGGTGAGACACCTTCCCCTCTCCTCTGCCGGAGGGCTGAGAGTTCAGCTTGTTCTCCTCGCCAGGTCCCTGGCAGCTGCCACCCTATGCTTGGGGGAAACCTAGGACTCAGATACCCAGCCTCATCATTTGCCTGTATGTTAGATCTGAGTGTCCATGGGTGCTGCTAGTCCCTAAGTAAACACAAGGCGAAGATGTGCGGTCGAATCCCCTGCCTCCTTCCAGTGTCCCTTTAGCACAATCTCACTGGCTGTTCCTTAAGAGATTGCCTTCTGTAAAGCTGACCCATTGGGCTTGAGCCTTGTTCTGGTACTGCTCTGTGCACTTCCTTAATATACCGTGGATCAGTGCACCTTGGGGGGCTCCTGGACTCCCTCCTTCTCTTGAGCCCATGCCTCACATTTGGGTCTTAATAACGAGACAGACAGGAACAGTACCATTCAGTGGCTACCTCATGCTGAGCTCTTTGAGGCAGGAAGGGACCAAGTTATGAGTATCTTTCAGATGGTTGCTGTGCTGAATTGGAAAAGATGACAGGGCGTCTGGTGTACCAGATGGTTAGAAGCAGTCTGTGTGCTCCAGTAATGCTCACCTGAAAACTGCTAGGATTAGTGGTGGTGTGGCCAGGCACGTCCAATGTGAGTGGGCCTCTTTGTGCCTAGCTGCATTTCCCCCTAGCAGTTATAGCAGCAGCTGACCCTGCCGCTCCACCCCAGAAATAGCCGCATCTCAGTATTCAGTAAAGGGACGGTTGTCTATATAGCTGGAGGTTCTGCTGGATCTAGAGGGCAGCCACATTTCCATCCGGTGTAAGCAGAGGTAGTGCTATTTTCCTAAGTACCAATGTGTGCCATTTGCCAGTTGCATTGTGTTCCGCAGGGGGCAGGGTCGGGACAGATGAGCGTACAGATTCCTTTTGTGTGGGACAGATCCTGTATGAAACAGGAAGTTCTTTTTGTACGTTGTTTTGGGAATCGTGATCCATGAATTCTCATATACCCCATTTTCTTTTTTCTTCAATTTGTAGGTAAGATGGGGAGGGGCAGATTATGAGGGTCACCTGAAGGTCTGCAGCAATCCCACAGCAGCCCCTTAGCCCGTTTGGATTTGAAAAGTCTTAGGCAAACTGAAATACAGTGGTACCTCGGTTTATGAACACAATTGGTTGCGGAAGTCTGTTCATAAACTGAAGCGAACTTTCCCATTGAAAGTAATCGAAAGTGGATTAATCCGTTCCAGACGGGTCCACGGAGTACTCAACCTGAAGCGTACTTAACCCAAAGCATGGGTGTAATTGGTTCCGGAAGTCTGTTCATAAACTGAAGCGTGCATAAACTGAAGCGAACTTTCCCATTGAAAGTAATGGAAAGTGAATTAATCCGTTCCAGATGGGTCCGCGGCGTTCGTAAACCGAAAATTCGTAAACCGAGGTGTTCATAAACCAAGGTTCCACTGCAAAGCCATGAGGCTGTTAAACCCCCACTCCCCATCATTTGGTGTCGAATGCCTGGTTGCACCTGAACTCCCGATCAGTATCACATGTATGTTTTCTCCGTTTTTCATGGATTTTTTTTTGTTACCTGCTGCTTCACACGTTGTATTTTCCCCACATGGCATCAAAAAACATCCTGTGTACACCTGCTGGGTGTGAAGATGGTGCATATGTCTGCTTTCGATGTGACTTCTTTCATGTGTGGCAGCATCCATCGATGAACACAGATTTATCTTCATGCCCAAGCAGGAAAAATAATGCTCATTATGTGGTACCTACTCATCACATATTTACTCAGCTTCATACTGTCCCCAAATCTCCGAAGTTGTTCATCTTCCTAACTCTCTAGGATGGCTGGTAGTCCCACCTAACAGCTGGAGAGCTGAGAGGGAGAAATGGCCAGGGTTAGAAACTGAGATGTGAAAGCTAGGAGCTCAATGGCACCTTAAACCTAGGTTAGAATCATAGAATCATAGAGTTGGAAGAGACCACAAGGGCCATCCAGTCCAACCCCCTGCCAAGCAGGAAACACCATCAAAGCATTCTTGACATATGCCTGTCAAGCCTCTGCTTAAAGACCTCCAAAGGAGGAGACTCCACCACACTCCTTGGTAGCAAATTCCACTGCTGAACAGCTCTTACTGTCAGGAAGGTTATGGGCGCATCAACGGAATGTCTAGGAGCCCCTTTTTATAACGAGAGTGCAAAGCTGAAAATGAACTGCAGCTAAAATATTATGTTCACTTTGCATATGGTCTAGTCCAGGCATCCCCAAACTTCGGCCCTCCAGATGTTTTGGACTACAATTCCCATCTTCCCCGACCACTGGTCCTGCTAGCTAGGGATCATGGGAGTTGTAGGCCAAAACATCTGGAGGGCCGCAGTTTGGGGATGCCTGGTCTAGTCCTTCCCCTGCCCCCCTAATATTCTTAAGAGGGTCTCTTCTCCGGGCTTCAGAGAGTAGCTGAAAGTGGGGAGGCAGAAAAAGGTCCTCCTTTCTGTCCACACTGCGTTTTTAATCTGAAATCTTAGGTGCAGTACGGTGCCCAGAGCTTGGAAACTGCTTGCGCTAATGAAATCCCACCGCAAAACGCTCCTAGAACAATGGGAGTTTTGAACACTGGAAATGTCCAGGCTTTGATAACACATTTGGTTCATAGCTAATGTGGAACTTAACCTGGGTCTTGAGCTCTTCATGTTGCTCACTAAGCAGGAGTTGTCGTCTTGTGCATCTCATGCTAAATAGCAAGATTAGAGCACTTGCTGCAGGAAGGGGCTGTAGAATGAGGTGGCCAACTGGCACAGGTGGGCAAAGAGCAGGGGCAAGGAGAAATGCATTGAGGCTTGTATTAGGCAGTGGTGCTAATCAGGATGGATTTGGGCATAGGCTGTGCATATTCGACCCAGTAGGAAAGGTGGTTTGGATACTAGAAGCATATCGGGGTTTGTGGAGGAAGCTTGTGGTAGAGCAAGTGAGCAGCTGTGCCTTTTGGACTTAAAAACATTTTGAGTGCCAGCAGGGAAGAGAGATTCTCCTAGCCTTGCTTCCCCAGAGGACTGTTATAGGTGTTTCCTTTGTT